>NW_028301553.1:12017500-12100000 GCF_042242905.1 Orbicella faveolata
TTGAGACGGGATATGCAACAGATGGTAAAACTGATAACGTAGGATAAGCATACAATAGTAGTGGATAGGAATAATTGACATGAGCCTTAATAAAATTGTTGATTAAGATACCAAGTCAATGAAGCTAATAGTGTCCAGTGTTTAGGATGTCAAGTTCCTTGGTATGTTGGTAATGCACTTACGCAAAACAGAAATAGCATCTCTGTAGCTAAGAAATGTTGATGGATAGTAATACAGGTCGTACTAAGCTCTTGGGGTTAACTGTACTTTACAAGTAAAGTGAACACTTAATTACTATGCAAATGTGAACATGCATGGCAAATCCTGTGTAATTTACCCTTGACATTATGAACAATATTTTTTGCTGTCAGTGTTTTCTAATTATGTTTCAACTACTGTTGCTATTATTTGTTCCCAGTGTACTTCAATATTCAAATTGTTAATATAAATTTTATGGCATAATTCTGTTACGTAATCATGTATACAGTGAAAATTCAAATGTACAACTGTCGGCATTTGCAACTGAAGATGACATAGGAATGTGGAAGCGTTTTTTTGTAAAATGAAAAATGTTTCCTTTTCGAAAATTGCTGTTGCTCTGCTGTTTTTATGACCGCTGTGAAAAGTCTATGAAAGTAGTAACAAGATTTTCATGGTCTTAATTAATTAAGCATTCCTAATTTAAAGAATAGCCATAAAACTTGTCTCCCATCGTTAAAATCCCACAAATTGTCTGGCCCATGATCAAAATGAATTGGCTTTTTCCTGCGTTTTTAATGAGTTACAGGTATTTTCTGGACTAGAAAATTTCAAGGTAGTGACGGGGTTTTTACGAGCTGGTTTCTTTGTGCCTTTTAACATTGTCTTTTTTCGAAGGGATTTCCCCATGAAAATACTTTATATTTAACAATTAGTCCACAGGCGAGTATGGGATATGAGATGGCAGATAGCCAACAAGGTAGATAGTGCCATAATCATCTCATATCCAACAAGTGTGAGTGGATTTTGATTTTGCATAAAAAATGCCCCCAAAATATAGTAAACTAGACTAAAATAAAAATAAAAATGCCCAAAAAATCACAGATATGCTTACCATATTTGTAGAGCATAGTATAATGGCCCATAGCGCATGATGGCTGCTAAGCCAATGAAACTGTGAATTGCATTACCCAATGATCAAGTTCTTAATAATTATTAACATATAGATTTAACCAAGCCTAAAAGTAGAGCTCTTGATTGCAATAACTGACCATAAAGGAAAAAGAGAATTATTTTATCTTGGATCAGAAACTCAAAAAATGATCCATTGTGTGCATGCAATTGTTCAGCGTGTGGTTTTGCTATTTTTTCCAGTTAAATTTTAACAAACTATACACAACAAGCCTAACCAAGACTGTAGAAATTACGTGCGCAATATATCAGGGACTTTCCAAGAGATGATTGTGCAAGAAATATGTCAGAAAAAAGTCAACAACGTGCCAGGGGTTGATTTGCGCCCAAATTTTGCTTTTGTGAGCACTCCCTCCTCCTCTCCCAGAGAAATAACCTGACTTGAGCCCGCTATTCAGTCGGAAAACCAGCTAACTGGTCAGTGATCAACTCCCAAAAAACATGAAACCCCAATGAGCTCTAAACCTGAGCCCGCGATATGGTCACGTGATACTGGTCAGCAGATAGCTTGTTGTGACAGCTGTCAATTAACAATAGTGTGGATGCCCAAAATCAAAGATGTAGCTATGGTAATGGGGCTACTCTTAGTTTTCAAGGTATTGGCATATGGACGTACGGACAGGTGTATGTGCGGACAGTCACGTGACAACGAAAATTTTTCAGATCAATGGATTACCACATTTTCTAAGGTATGGGGCTTCTCTCACACGCCTTCGGTGTGCAGGAGCTCGGCTACTAGATCATGAAAAACTTGGGAAAAACTTCAGAAAATCTTGTAATTTTGCCATAATAAATACACAATATTGTAGTGGTTTTGAGTGAGTAACATGTCAGCAACGATTTAGCCTGCTGCAGCTACATGCAAATTTATGATGATCAAAATATAAACTTATTAGGACATGTAATGATTTCAGCCTTGTGACACGGGGAAAAACTCAGTTATCTATTTTGATGGCAATAGCTGATCGTGAATCTCTTACAAAGACACCTTGGTTACAAAGTTAGCCATTTTGTTGCACAGTGGCCATTGTTGAAAGGTGGACATTGTAGGAAATTGTCTGAAGTATGAGCAAATGGTGAATCAGGTGTAGGCTTATAAAAAAGAAAGTCAAATTTGTCTTGTATTTATATTCTATATTGAACACTAATTGATGACAGTCTAAACCCGCAGTGTTAGGTATAAGAATTTGAGCTATATAAAACAAGAACAGTTCTCCCTCTCTTTGGAAACATGCATGCATTCAATTGTGTTCCATAGACAAATGCAGAGGTTAAGATAGCTTGTCAAATTCACAGAGGTCCAGTAGATAAGCATTTGAATGCCTTGGTTATGTACATGTATCCCATACAAACCTACTAAATCAATCATATCCAAAAGTAGAGTAAGAAATGCATCCTGATTTTGGTTTCCTGTTATGTGTATTTGCTTGGAGTGGACTTCCATATTTTATGTAACATGAGAGGAGGGAGATAGGAAGACCATGAAAAGATCATTGCTTAAAATAAAACTTCTGACCGACAGTAACTGGAAAAAGACCTTTAATTAATGTTGAAACAATACCACTTGACACATCTGTTTCTTGTAACTAATATTGGCCTGTGCAATATTGTAACATGATAAATATTGTTCTGTATTTTGTTTTACTGGCTTTAAAAGTAGCCTATTTCAGTGGTTTTGTCAAAGGATTAGGAAAGAATTTACTTAGGCCCAAGGTGCATACAATGTTTACATGTAAAAATCACACATATATGTTAAAAATAGATTTTTTTCACTTAGTTGTCATCAGTAGCATGCTTCAGATGAACGTCTCATGTTGTGCCAGGTATTATTTTACACACTAACAACAACAACAACAATAATAATAATAATAAACAGCAATTGGTTAATTTACATTGCGCTTTTTAACACACAATATGATCAAAAGCGCATTACAATATTTTAATATTTAGTGTATTTTTAAAAAAATACACCAAATTTAAGGAGGGGGTCTAGCTGAATTAAAGTGAAATTTTAGGAAGTTAAAAGAGAAATTAAAAGGAAATAAAAGTTTTGGAACACCACCAGACAGATGATTGCCCCCGAAAGGGCACCCGGGATTGGTAGACAACCGTTTGGTGTATGTCTACCAATTTTTAAAACAACATTAAATCTTCAAATTTCCTATTCCCATAAATTTTACTAATCCTTTGAGAGAAACTATTTATTCCCAAACAGATCCAAAAATCATTCAAAAATGTACAAAACAGCCCAAAACGTAGATATGTGGATGAGCAGAGAGATTTTTGACTGCTTGAAACGTGAACGAGATATTTTCATTAAAACCATAATACCAAGCCAAAATACGGCCTTTATGATAACCCTGGCCTTAAATATGAACTAAATTTAACGATGATAAAGTAATTTAAGCGCTAAAGGCTAATTACAAAAGGTAACTTAAAAAGATGTGTTTTAAGACAAGATTTAAAAGTTCACAAAGCCATGTTTGAATAGTCTGGGTGGTGGTTGTCAATTTGTTTTTTTTTAAACCGATAACAGTTGATTCCTGAAGACGTTATTCGTCTTCAGGAATATTGACTGTTATCGGTAATTACTATCGATTGCTACTGATTTTTAAGCGCCAATCAATAGCAATCAATAAAGAAATGTTTCTGTGAGTCAATAATTGCCGATATCAATCAATAGCAATTGCCGATTGATATTGATTGATATCGATTGCATCAACTGATTTGTGATATTGATTCTTATTTATTGACTACGCCTGGCTTACTTAACTTCATTCAAATGGACAAACGAAGCTGCAGCGTTTTCCTTTGAAGGTGCTAGCTAACTGTGAGCCCCTAACTATGTATGTAGAGTTGTCAAAGTGGCCTGACGATTTGTTTTGTCTATGGTTGCAATAAACGCAAAGGGAATATTTTTCTCAAGTCAAAATCCTTGTTGACACGTGCTCTACGAGAAGTTCTGTTTCAATTATTTATACATGAAAGCAGGGAAGCAACCCGGTCATGTGGTTGTTACTAAGCAAAGATAACAAGTATATATCTGCTAGGAAACCCAACCGTTATTAACAAGGCAAGGACTGTAATTTTGCATCGATAACAAGCAGTCTTAAAATAACCTCCCAGCAAGGGAAGGTTTAAGAAGAAAAACCATTAAACAGCTAGTCAAGCTGACATTTTCAGTCGGCATAATTTCGTATTCAAATCAGTTATTTAAAAATCGGTATATTGTAGCTTGGTACATGTATATTTCGAACATGTCCGCAAATTGTCTAGCGATCATGATCCATTCAAGTCCTAAGTAAATGAATTCGCTTTTATAAAAAAGCATGGGTGTGAGGAGGGTTGTGTCCGCATGCTGATGCTGAGGGTGGTAAAGGGTATTTCCGTGATTCATGAATGGCCTATTTTTTCCGTGAAATGTGAAATGGCTTGGTTTTCTCACAAATCGTGATTTAATTAGACGCTGTAAACCGTGATTTTCCAAAATAATTCTCCGTAAAACGACAAAGAAGTATTTAATTCATCGTGAACCGTGAGCTTGGTTGTGTCTTCTATTATTTTCGACAGTAATTAACAATATTGCATAACCGTGACAGGACAATCATCCCTCTTCGGTTTACTTTGGCAGATGATAAAGACACCTAACAAGGCTGTGCTTTGAGCTTAACTTTTCAAATATTACAAGTGACGTAAGTTTGTGTCAAAAACTGCCATTTCTTTTGCGAAACGTGAAATGCGAATTTTATTATTTTATTTTTGTGAAAGGACCATTTTATTTTCTGTGAAACGTGATCTTGACCCCCTCCCCCTCCTTTAGCACCCTCCATGCTGTGACGTTCGTTTCGATTCAAGAAACGCGCCGCTTGAGTATAGATCGTTTTCACTGTCACGCAATAAAAAAATAAATCGAAAACCATCCTTTGGAAAAAGCTATGAAATTATGATGTTATAGAAGATAACTAAATAAGACACTTCTCCAAGTTTTAGGCCTGTGCGTTTCCCCAAACTTCAGATACTCGTCGAAATGTTTCGCAGATATTCACAGAGCCCAGTATGAAAACGCCATGTTGGTGTACCTTCGTGGGGAAAAATTAACGCCCGGGCGGAGTGTGGGGGTATTCAGCGGACACACTTTTATGTAAAAATACGTTGTGTAAGTGATCCCGTAAAATTAAAGGACATTTCACATGCACATACGTAATAAGACATACTTTTCCACAGGCGGCCCAAGCTCTCAATGTTATCCTTTTTTTTTTTCCTTTTTATGCCAATGTTCAGGCTAACGTGACATATGGCATGTACTATTACATAACGACCGAATTTGACCACGCGAAACATGACTCCCGCCTTGCAGCATATGGAGGTGTTGTGTTACAACGGTTTAAATTTATAAAGGTTTGTATGGGAATGCAACGGCTTTGCTTGAAAAGCCAATTATTCTTATATTTTGTGAATAAAATCTACTTACCCTGTTGCTGTGTTGTATTCTTTGTTGTTTGCCAGCTCCTCGGGCCGATCTAACGCGATTTCAGCGAGTTATCGTTCTGTGGGTTTCCACTACTACTTTCTTTTAGTAAAAAGGGGAAAAAAAAGGATAACATTGAGAGCTTGGGCCGCCTGTGACTTTTCCCGTGTAAAATGTAAATATGGCGGACAAAGTGCATGCATTTGCATGATTATAGAAAGGAAAATGGCTATGTCTTTGTTTTTTTTTTCCACGGGTGATCTTAAAGAATTTCTCGAAGAATATATGTCATCGAATTCAAGCTGCTTTGTTCTGTCAGATCGCCATAGTAAGGAATCTTACTTGCAGGAAGAATGCGAATTTAATTTATGCAAGATTTGCCGAGATGATGATGGAGAAGACTGGGTGGGCTGCGACGGGTGCGCCCAATATTTCCATGCGAACTGCCTCGGTGTCAGTTATTCCAAATCCTCTCACAGCCATTCTTCTTTTGCCCTCATTGAGAACCATTTTTATAGTTGATTGCATTATAAACTAGCCCCAGATTATTTGTCTTAAACAAGTTTTTTGTTTTGAAACGAGTCTTAATTCCATTTGTAAATTCTTGAGCCTCTTACCAGTTGTTTTGAACACGGCATAACATTATATCGATTCCATGACAGTAAACCTAAAAGTGAAACTAAGAAAATACTCTTCTTTTTTCCTTTGCCGTTAACTTAATTAAACCTTAGTCAGCTGCCACATTGATGGAACAACGTACCTCAGTATGCCTCGGAAAAAGGCCACGTTTGTCCGCTTTAACTCGGAATGCTACCATCCGATTGTAATGAATTTTTGCCGGACAATCCACGCACAATGGCGTAATTGTAACTTATGTACAGAAGAGGGGAAAAAGAATTGAGTATTATAAATTCGCAAACAGAGGTAAAAATGATACCAGGTGTGCAGCATTGAGCGAATGCACACTTTTGAAAGTTTTAAGCGTTATTCGATGACAATTGATGACACCTAAATAAAGTAATTTACTTTAAAGATCTGTGTGAATTGTACTTAAATATTCCGTGACGCTTACACAACATATTGGTTATTTAAAAGCATGCCCGCTGAATACGCCCACACTCCGCCCGGGCGTTAATTTCCCCCACCTCCGTGCTACACCAATATGGCGGCCGGAAAATAGTGTAAACATCTGGAACTTCGTTTGGCTATCTAGGCGACTGATTATCAATACTGATCAAACAAGCATTTACATAAGCACTTTTCCTAATGCTCTAACTTCTAAAAAGGCTCAAAATCATGAGATAAGTATATATTTTTCGACGAACTCGATCGTAGCCTTGCGTGACGCACCTCCATAACCCTGAAATTCAAAATGCTCTGGATTCCAAACGAAGCACGTTATTGAGCTGTAAAATTGTAAACAGATATAAATATACCGCCTCTTATGCCTGACGAGGATAAAAACTTTGGTGGCTCTTTAGTTTTGGATTTTAGAAAGTGATGACGTCGCGTACGGTTTTAGTTGGCCTCGATGCATGCTTTCTGTCGTGTTCCTCTTATATAATGAGAAATCGAGGTTAAATGCAGTTTACTAGACGTAGTAAATTGTAAGTATCGCTTGGCTGTGATTGCTGAGGGATGGAAGGCTAAAATCCAATTCGTGCCGTATTTATCTATTGATCGATGTAAGCGATCAAAGTAATTTATGACTTGACGACGACTTCAGCGCCACGCATGTTTAGGTTTCTTAGTATCCGTTACAAAGAAAACCATAGGTTGACTCGATGCTTCTTGGCCTGAAAAAAATCCTACATTTTTGTATATTGGCCTTAAGCAAATCTTTGGACCCCATCATCAGTGCGTACGGCGGGAAAGTTGTGACGAGGATTGACTTCGAATGAAGTCTAAAACTACAACGAAACGTGCGACTCGGCATCGGCATTTCTCGAAGTAAGGAGGTAAATATAAACATACCTGCAGTCCAGTGCATCGGACACCAAAGAATGAACAGCTTTCTGAGAATTTCAGTCCACATATTAGTTGTTTCTTTTATAGAAGATTTTACTTTTCACTGCTCGCGGTTGTGAGTAATATGAATATGTAAATGTCTCTAATGTCAAATCATAGCGACGTGATTTTACCGTTAACCCTGATATGTACTTCATGTAAGACTACCTACTAACCAGCTAATAGCTTATTAAGGCAGGCTCAACGAAGAGGAAGTAAAATGAGATAAGCTTAGTACTTTCTGTTGCTAGGGTAATTATACTTGTCGCACATTTCATTAAATTCCACGTTAAATAACCTAATTTACTTATAAGTCTTTGTGGTGAAAGTCATGTACACTAATATTGTCAGAAGCAAAGATTCAGCCTCTTAAGCTATGCAGCATTATATCACGAAATTTTATGACTGAAAACACAAGATAAATTAAGCTACATGTATAAATTAAAGAGACATGAAAGGAAATTAACTGATACAAACGTATCAATCAACCTGTATTAGTCCCTAATAACCTTATCCAATTTCGCACAGGGAAACGTGAATTAGCTATACTGCTACAGTTCATGTTGAAACTCTCAACAAAGCCTGCTGACCTGGGCAGCAAAGTCAACCATTTTGCATTTTGAGATTGGTTTAAGAATTTCACAGACATACTAAATCAGATGCAAAAATGTAAAACATTCATCCTGTGTTTGGCTCTTATTATAATTATTTGGAGTTCTCATTGGTTCACCGCCGTGTGATTGTATTAGTTGAAAATATTTGTACATGTAATTATTTTAGTTTTAAGTACAGTTTGTTTAATTGAGCCTTTGCACCCATCAGACCATGCCAGGCTTGTCTCCATTTTTATACATTACATGAAGTTAAGTGACTGGGAGTTCATTTACTTCCTCCTGGATGGTATGCTAGTTCATTAACATGTATACACTAAGGTGACTGTGGAGACATTTTGCAAGGAAAGTGTCTTTATAAATTTAACAATATTCCGCATTATGCGAGAGGAAAAAGGCAGAAGATGTTTGTGCCTAAACAAGAACAATGCAATATTTGTTGGAATGTCCTCCTTCCCCTCGGGAGGAGGGAAGGGTAAAAGATTCCACTGATGTGCACAAAAATATCATGAATTTAGCCTCAGAAACTTGATGATGTACATACTGATAATTGCAAAGAAAATAGTGTATTTCTTTTATCTACATGTACAACACTCCAAGTATTTCAACAATGCATGATGTGAGAGGAAAAAGGCTGACAATTTTTGAGCCATTTGAAACCAAACAAAATTTATTGGTGGAAAAATATCACCAAAAAGATGAAGAGATTGTTTACCTATATGGAGGCCCAGAGCATTCGAAGAAGGGAAAGAAAACAGTGATATTTATATTTGATGTACAAAAGAGGACAAATGTAAAACAAACAGAATGAGAAAAAAAGCAAAACAAAAGGTAACTGGCAATTCCAAGGGTAAGTCGAGGCGGAAAGGGGGGGGGGGGGGGCAGAGTTGAAATTAAGCCTATACAAATTTTCTGGGGGTAGTGTACAGTTTGTTAATGTATATTTCTTGGAATGAAAATTTGTAAAGAAAACCAATTTTTGCGGGCTTGTAACCCAGGCACTCTGTTAAACCTAAGTATATGGTGTACCAGCCTGAATGTCATTAAATCTTATAACTTAAAGGCCCAAAAATTTCCTCAGAATTTTCCTAAGAAATTTCACTTGCCTGTTGGACATTTAGTGAAGGATGGAATGCACCAGCCTGACAGCTGTATCCACTATTGCCATGCAGCAGAATTGAGGCTTATGAAAGAACGCGATGAATAGGGACATTAAAGCCTTACTTATAATATTATAAATGGTCAAAAAGGGGGCCTATTAGAAACTTGATGCAGATCATGTCATTAAAAATAATTAGCTTATTTTACTAATTATTCTATAAATGACAGAACACTCTGGCAGACAAATACCCAATATATATACATGTATAGTCACGTGACCCTAAGTTGCCAAAGTTTGTGAACCCAGAATATTGGGACTGGTGTAACCATTGGAAGCTCGAGCTGATGTCACGTGCTATGTTGGAATGCCATGCATCAACCTTCTAATTTTTATAAAATTCGCCTTAATTAGAACCTTTGAAAGTCTAATATTTGAAAACCCGCAATTTCATGACCAATGATGTATGCGTGCACTGTAAAAGGCATTAACACAGAAGGTTAATGTATTGATAGTGTTTTACATTGTGTGCTCCATAAAAGTCTCACCAACACTAAATATAAATGACAGTTTTGTGCTGTTATAATAACCGCAATAACCTCTAATATTACACAACTTTTACCATGACGATGCAACAGAGGCTTATATATATATGATCATTACGGTATCTCTGAAAGTTCAGTAATTGTTGATTCATACATACACTTCCTGCACTTAAGGCTTGGTATGGAGACAACCACATCGTTTTTGAAGTGAAATTCCTTGTTTTGGATTCCAATTTTCCTAATTTGAATTACACGCGCGCACACACGCGCGCACGCGCACATACACACACACACACATACACTTTATTTCGATTGCATTTAAAATTAATACAGAGGTTAAATGGATCCGCTGGTACATTATGTGGCATTGGGCTAATCTAGGCAGATCAGTCATAAATGCCAGATCACTTTTTGCTAAGTAACAAAACAATGCAATTATCATGACAGTGTAGACACTGATCAGGAGCTTATACTGAATATTTTTGTTTGTTTAAACCTAGTAAGTCACCTAACTCTGAGCATGTGTAACTATGGGGTAAATTTGCAAACAACAAATCAATTATTGCATATCAATTGAAAGAGATACATATTAATTATTAGGAACATGGACTTCCAAATTTTATGTAACATGAGAGGAGGGAGATAGGAAGACCATAAAACGATCAGTTGCTTAAAATACAACTGCTGACTGACAGAAACTGGATAATGACCTTTAATTGGGGTAAGGTGTTATAAACGAAGAAAACGTAATTCAAAAGGGGGAATGTTAGTTACTAAGAATGTTGAATTTTGCCCAGTTTGTTTCTAAAGACATTTTGTTTGTTGAATTGGTTTCATTCAGAGTTTAAACGATGTATTTCGGCACTTGTACAGAAGCTATAGCATTAGCTCATTATGTACATTGTAAAATTAATGTTAAAACAGTTCCACTTGACACATCTGTTTCTTATAACTGTGAACTGTGCAACATTGTAACATGTCAAATATTGTTCTCTATTTTTTTTACTGGCTTTAAAAGTAACCCATTTCAGTGGTTTTGTCAAAGAAAGAAAGAATTTACTTAGGCCTAAAGTGCACATCCAATAATCACACAAACATGTTCGTTACAAACAGATTTGTTCACATAGAGACTAATTTCTGCCTCGTTTAATTTGGTGCAAATAAAATGGAATGTAAACATGTCTAATCTTCCCTGCGAATAAAGCACCACTCATTACTTGACAGTAAAAGAAGTGCCCAATGTTGACAACATGCAAAAGTGAGTCCTGTGCTACTAAACCTTTGGGCAGTGGATTTTTGAGTAAGGCTAGTAGCTTCTATCTTTAATTGGCAAGTCTGATGGTGGTTAAGTGAAGTTTCTTGGTAAAATTTTTATTGAGGAAATGAAAATATTTACAAAAGTACCGCAAGAGATGAAACTCTTTGGGACCATTGGGAATGCATGCAATTTCGGGTGCACTAGTTCATTGTAAACTGCAGTTACACCACTAAAATTTGTTTTCTTCGATTAAATACAATTTTTTTTTATTTACACTATACTGGGCATTTTAAATACAATTTTTAGGTAAAGTAAAGTAAACTAGCAAAAATTAAGAAATATAGGTGCATGCAAACTCTTTGCACCCTGTTTGAGCCTGCCGCCATATACTGTGATCGCATCACAATGCTTGAGGTAATGTACTGCCCTAATTAGTTTACTGGGCCATATAATTTATCAATCATTCTGAAGTGAAATTTGATAAATAAGACCATGAACTGGTGCTTTTAATTCTAAAAGTCTAAGTCTAAAATTGTCATTGTCTTGATCAGTGGATTGCCCAGTGAACATCAGTGCAGACCATGCAGGCAGCTTTGGGAAGTTCTTCAATGATTGAAGGAGGAAGACGAGAAAGATATACTGAAACTATTTTAAAACTGTCGAATTGTTGCGGATATTGCTTTTTTTCGGCAAAATAAGCCTTATTTTAAGGTGCTTTCTGAACCCATCTAATGCGTAATCAGTGATTTAAACAGTTGCAAATGAACTGTCAGAGTTAACTACAATGTATCAACAGTCTTTCCTGTTATAACTAAGTCTGCCATTGTAATTTGACTGAGTACTGTGTTTAAGTTACAGTTCTGACACATTTTGCGAAAAATATCAGTGAATCTTTGGCTGTAATGTGTGAGAGGTGGATAGCAGAGGCAGTGGTAAATTGACTAATAGTGTGATGGACTCGCGATTGAGTGGTCCAGGTTCAAGCCCTGGCCGGTCAGTGGTCATTGTGTTTTGTTCTTGGATAAGATGCTTTACACTCGCAGTGCTCTTCGCTCACCTAGGAGGATAAATGAATACCTACAAATTTATTGTTGGGAGCTAACCATAGCATGCATCCCATCGTTCCATGGGGAGGAGGAAGCAGACACACTCCTAGTCATTTTATGCTGTAGAAATTAAACGGGGATTAATGCTCTGGCACGTACTATTGACCACTTGGCTTCGAAGCAGATCACTCTACGTGTACATGTACCTTGCGTTTCCTTGGTTACGATTTTAATCCTTTTTTAGGGACATGTATTTTAAAAAGCAAGTCAACTGATAATGTTGTTGATGTGACTGGTAAATTAGTCTTTGGTTAAATTCTGTCACCTTTTTAAGCCTAAATATCATATGTTCTTTTATAGGTTGTATTATTTATGTATACAATGTTATTATGTGTTATTAGTTGTCATAGCTATAATTAATCGTGTGCTTGAACTCTGATATTAATATATTAATGATATTAATAATACTCACATATAAATTTAATTATCTCAGACTTCCCTAGTAGTGTAGTAATAGCGGTTGTTTTCTCTTCTTTTCCTTTCTTTTTATGTGTGCATTTGTGCTATCTTGCTGACCTGTAATTTATTTTCATTTACCTGGCTGCCTGGCTCCGCTTACCCTTATACATGTAGTTATTCCAGGCAGCCAGTACTTTAACTTTGTTATCTATAGAGTACTTTCTGCAATTAGCTATAAGGCAAGAGAGAGCTGGTGCAGATGAAGATTGTTGTTGTTGTTGTTGTTGCTGTTGGTACAGTTGTTGTTGTGACTGAGTCAGGGGTACGTATGGTACTGGCAGTGACATCACTGTTACTGTATGATAATGATACGTACATGTATGTATCTTTCAAAATTCAGCTGTGTGACGGAGTATAATTATAAAACAATGTTATGTGAAGGACAATTGTCTGTGCTTATGCTACACGGTACCCACAATTCAAATAGGCTACGTACATCATGTGCTCTTATTCCTCGGCGAAATTTACGTTGCATAATGATAATACGTGGAAAAAGCAACTGAAAGTCACTAGCAATTGAAATAAGCAACTCCTATAAATTAAGTTAAAACAGCTTATTGGAAATTTAATTGCTTGCATGACTAGAGTCAGTTTTCACACGTGCGCAAAACAATATTATACTATTTCCACGTCACTGTTCGGAAAACGTTGTTTTATATGTACAAGAGGCTACATGTAGATATAAAACGACATTTGCGATGGCATAAACACCTTGTTCTTGAAGTTTAAATTGAAAATCATAAATTCGTATTTCAAGTAGTCCCTACTCAACTTCGTTCGAATGGACAAGCGAAGGTGTAGCGTTTTCCTTTGAAGTAAAATAAAGAAAGTGCTAACTAATTGTGAACCGTAGCTATAAATGCAGAGTTGTCAAAGCAGCCGAACTATTTGTTTCAACACTGGTTGCATGTAATAAATACAAAGGGCATATTGTTTTTTCAGAATAATCCCAGTTTGACGTGTGCTCCTTGAGATCATGTTCCGGTTGCAACACGCTAAGTACTCTCACGCTAAGTACTCTTCTATTATTTATAAATGGAACGGAAAAGCAGCCCGGTCACGTGGTTGTGGCGAAGTACATTTTGGTTCTGTACGACAGCATTAGTGGATCTGCTAGGTAACTCAACCGTTATTTACGAGGTAAAGACTGAAATCTCGGATCGAAAACAAGTAGTCTTAAAGAAGTCTCCCAGTAAGGGAAGGTTTACGAAGAAACAGCATTAAACAGTCAATCTGACATTTTCAGTCATAATTACGTATTTAATATAAACAATCGGTAACTTTAAAATCGGTGCATTTAAAATATAACTCAGTAGATATATGTTTCGAACATGTCGGCAAATTGTCTAGCGATCCAAATCCATTCAAATCCTGTTAGATGAAGAAAACAAGTTCAAGCCTCGAGATTTCGCTTTTACAACAAAAAGCATGGGCGTGAGGAGGATTGTTATCGTTCGTTTCGGTTCAAGAAACGCGCCGCTTTCGTAAGTCTTAAGTTCGCCTCGATGCATGCTTGTCATGCTTCCTCTCGTGGTCCTCTTGTATAATGAGAAATCGAGGTTAAATGCAGTTTACTAGACGTCGTAAATTGTAATTATCGCTTGACTAAGATTGTTGAGAGGTGCAAGGCTGAAATTCGATTTGTTATATTTATCTATTGATGTGAGCGATCGAAATAATCTGAAGTAATTGACTTTACACGGCGACTTCAGCGCCACGCATGTTTAGGTAACTCTGAGTTACAAAGGAAACCGTAGGTTGGCTTGAAGCTTCCTAAGAGCAGAAAACCCTGAATTTTTGTAGTTTAGCTTTGAACGAATCTTTGGAAAGTTGTGACGAGGAGTTACTTCGAATGAGGTGTCAAACTACAACGAAACGTGTGCGACTCGGCATCCATTTCTCGAAGTAAAAAAAATAAATCTAAACATACCTGGAGTCCAGTACATCAGACACCAAAGAATGAACAGCTTTCCGAGATTCTCAGTCCACATATTGATTGATTTTAACAGACTGTACTTTAAGTGCAAGTTATTCTGTATATCACGTACTCGTGAAAAATATCCCGTTGGACAGCTTCGTTCTTTACCGCTCGCGCGTGCGACACAAAGATAGCTCAACAGGCGTTTTAGGCCGAGTGAATTTTAAATCTGTTCATAAAAAAACATGAATATGCAGATTTGAGATGTCTCCAATGATACGTAACATGTTTAATCAGGGCAACGGAAGAGGCAGGGCGCGTCGATGAAACCCACGGAACATCCCGGAACATTATAACAGTTTGAAAAAATATGTATAATTAAATTTTCAAGACTAAAACATGCAAAAATAAACTGGTATCAGCTTGAAATATCAAAAGGTAAAAAGATTCAACTGACCACAATGAGAGCATTCCCGCCAATTGCGTCCTGTGGCTTTCACAGCACGAAATCGCAAATTTACGTGACATTACGGGACACGTAAAGTTCCGTAGAGTTGAACTGACTACATTACGGAGAATTAATAAAGACAGGCAAAGCTGAGTAAAGTTGTCAATACCGTAAAGTTCCGTAAAGGTAATTTAAAGTGACTGTAAAGATCAAACTTTACGCCAAGGCATTTAAATTGCCGTAAAGAAACATGAAAGGTCATGTTAAGCCCAAAATTTTTTTTCGCTAATATAAATTTCCTTTTCTCCTGGTCACCACTGCGAGAAAATTATCGTTGTAGCTATTCTCATTAATTTTGTAATTCGTACTCCCTTCCTGATATATCCTTCTTAAATCCTGATTATGTTGCTACTTGCTCGCTCCGCTCGCTCCGCAGCAACTAAAATAGAAATAAAAACGCCCCCAAAATCACGCGTACGCCTACCATATGTGCAGATCAGAGCATGGTATAGTGGCAAAAACTCTCGAATTGCATTATCCCATGATCCAGTTTTTGATAATTGAAAATAGAACATTTTTGTGTTTCTGTTAAATTAAACGGCATGCAGTTCACAAGTAAAGAGTCTTTCAATTGCAAATAATATAATTTCACGACCTTAGATATGTAAATGAGATGGCTATTTTTTCTCTTTAACGAAAGAGTCGCACGTCCAGAACTAAACTGGCATGATTTTGCTGTATATTCTATTCAGCTCGCTGCGTTTGCAAATACTTTATGAAACCAGACAAATTTTAAAAGCACATCGCTACTTCTCAGATATAGAAGATCTTAACAAAATCTTTGTAATAAGAATAACGATCGAAATCGCCAGTTCGATACAACGCTGTTAATTTACATGATAGCTTTGTCGAGGCTGTTTCTTCTTCGCTACAGGTGTTAGAATGAAGAGATGTGGCGTTCAGCAAGAAATGTTCAAAATTCTACGACAACTGATAAAAGCCATCGTTCCTGACACCATATTCCCGACACGCAATTGTAATCCTTCACTGTTTACAACTATCGCCTCTCGTTTACAAGTGTCGATAAAACGCTCAAAACAATTATTGTGTTCAATAATTTCTATTTTTTAGTCTGCTACTGTTGCTCCATGCTCTTTGAAGGTTTTGACATTTAGCAACAGGCCTTATGTTCGAACGGGCGTGGAACTTACATGTCTAATGATAATGGTACATTTGCATTTTTAAGGTTGTGGTGCGGAAAAACTCTAATATGAAGAGATGTAAAATAGTAATGCAGGAACCGGTGTCACTCTATCACAATTACATCGTGCTTTTATGTGGCGGATGACAGCAACAAGATTCTACTTGTGATGTTTGTGTGTATAATTTCGCCAGTTGAGCAAATTCTCGAGGAGAAAATTTTTGCTTATGTTTATTTGCGAGAACCAGTTTTTGGCGGATCGTGGAAAAAAATTTAGTGCCACAAAAATTTAGTGCTACACGGTATACTATTTAGCACCTTATATATCCTGGTTTTTTTTTTCCTTAATTTCAGTCGTCGCTTTTTTTTTTATCAGACTCTTTGTCTTTTGATTTCTAAAATTTCAGGTTCTACTTTTTTTTTCATTTTAACGTCTCGCGGTTTTTATTTCTCCGTTTGGTTGTTCAATCATGTCTTGTTGTTGTTGTTGTTGTTTTCTAGTCAGTTTTGACTTTCGAAGTTAAAAAAAAAAATTGATTTCTCGAATGTGATAAATTGCTATGTGGGATATTTGCCTAATTATGTGTTGAGCGTTTTGACCCCTACGATACATGTATTAGACATGAAATTCTTTTTTTGTTTGTTTCATTAGTTATCTGACTAAGCAATTGCGTTGAGCACGTTATCTTAAAAAGTCAGTGTGCTCTCCGAATGTTTTATGGTAGGCTTATTTCCTATTCCAACACATCTGAGAAAAAGCCCTCGTCTCTTGTTCATCAGATGTCTAGACAATACGTCAATGTAAGATATGTCGTCATGCGTTTACTTGTCCCATTATAGTAAAACTGGCGAGTCATTCTTGAGTTCTGCCGTTGAAATACAACCCATAACAATAATCAAATTCATATGAGGTCTTTGCTACCAGTCCAAAAGGAAAGTTTGGAAGCAAAGGAAGGGTATCTGTCTCGGAAACTCGTTCGCTGGCTTCAATTCATTTTAGGGCAGTATCAACTCATCATGTTGTAGTACCGCTCTTGATTACTCAGCATTTTCATTGAAACGTGACCGCAACCTATTCAATCACAGGGGTGACCTTACCTGCCTAGAAATTTGCTGACTCAACGTCTGCGCTAGTATACCCCTGATTAACAATGAAAGATTTTCGACGCGTAAATTCCATTAAATTCGATCCTTTTAGTACATGTAGATATTTAGGAATAAACCTTCTCATGGTCTTCCTGCACAATCGTTTTCTTTGTCGATCCGACAGACAGTTAGCTTTCGCAAAATCTCCAATAGGTACATTAAAACATCAAAAACAAATGTGAGATGCGGTATTTTCCGGCGTTTAATCAACATTATGACTATTTAAAGCTTAGCAGGAAAAACTTGTTGACTCTCCTGTTGTGCTGTAGATAAGAACGTAGGAATCATTTCAAAGAGTTCAAGGGCAGCAAGAAACAGTTTTTTTCGGTCATGGTCAACCTGCCATCTCTTCTTATTTCATTTTGTTTCCAGTGTTCTTGTTTTCCTTTCTAATCTCTTTGACCTTCACTTAACTTTATATAAAACTCTACCAGTCAGAGCAGGATAATTCTGATATTTTTAAGAGGTCAAGTACATCTTTGACCATCCTTTTTTTTTTTTTTTTTTGAGGTACGCTTAATCATAAAAATTACAATTTCCTCGATTGTGATTGGTTTAAAAAACTCCTATTTTCCACTTGCCAAGTTGTTATCGGACAGTTTGTTAGTGGACAGTTTGTTATCGGACAGTTCAATAAGCCAATTACATTCAACGTTGTAGTTTAAATCAACCAATCACATTTAAAGTTGTAGTTACGTGCGTGCGCGCGCGCTTTTGTGTTTTTGGCGCCTAATTGCCGGTAGGAGGCGCGGTGGCCTTAGAACGTTTACATCTCCTTTGTAGGTATCATGCTTAATGCAAATTTTCTCTTTCTTTCATAACTTGGCTATTCTTTTCTCGGAAATTGTAATTTTTATGATTAATTGGTAACAAGACTTACTGTCGTCCAATTCGGTCTGTAATCATACTCCTGAGAAACAAATCGGACTCCCGCTGTGCGGTCGTCCGATTTTGTTATCACTCTTATGATAACAGATCGAATTGGACTCCACTCAGTCCTATTACCATTAGGTGATACAGACGTGGTAATTATGTCATGATATCCCAACAGCCGCGGTCTCAGTATCGCCATATTAGACATGTCGCACGAAGTGTTTCCCAGATAAATTTCAGACAAATTGGCAAAGTTTGAAAACTTTTATTTATATATTGAAAACGTTATAAACAGTTTAAGTCGGTGTGGGCAATAAATAAGGTTAAAGTGATTAACCATTCTTTAGTGCATGAACTGAAAATTGGGTTAAATTAGGGCACCCAGGACATCTTCTTTCCCAGGACCTCTTCTATTCCGTAAATGAAAGCGAAAAGAAAACAGCAACGTGTTGTCAACAGCACGGCGTCATTGTTTCTTCCACACAGTTGCAAAACTTGCAACAAATCTTCATTAAATAAATTTCAATAGCAAATGTACATCTTTACAGCCCTGTTTTCATATATGATGCAATTTTTATACAAAAACAAATATTAATAATTTTTTAACTTGAAAGCTGCAAGAATGCAGTCAAGTTTTCGTTGTTACTTAAAAATGATTGTCAAAGTATCACGTTTTTGATATGATATTTACAGCCCGTTTAATATAACAAAAGTTTGCATAATTTATTAACGTTTTCTTAGATGTCAGTATTAATTTTTACAACGTCAACTTCAAGCACTTTAACTGAAGTGAATATGGTTACGGTAAATGCGATATGCATGAGGCTGTAACTGATTTATCCATTAAATTTGAACTTGATAAAATGGTTCACCATTACTGTATGTCCAGTTCAAAATAGAAACTTCTTAGCGTGACAAAATGGGTATGGGAAAAACAGAATTAAGAGCAAGCGGATGTAACCAACACCATCAGTAATATTTTTCGAAAGCACCAAATCATGTTTTATTTACAATAATGTCTTTGTTTGCCCATTCCCTTTATCTTTTGCCAATAAGTTTAACTATTTATAGTTTAGGATTTTTGCCAAACAATTTAAGTAAATTTATTTTACTACTGGTATTAGCTACCGCATAATTAGGCTTTGTTTAGTTCTTTTTGTTGTTGTTGTTGTTGTTGTTTTTCAATTCTTATTTCTTTTGTTTATTTGTTTTGTTTTGGTAGATGTCATTATTTTATTTTTTGCTAATTGTTTTTTTGTTTTCTTGTTTTTTTATCTCCTTTTACGCTACATCCGCACCAGCGACACCTTCTCACGCTGGAGAATTCCTCTGGTTCCAACAGCGGAGATAACTTCGCTTTATATAAACTATATATCCCACTGCGATAACCAGAAGTACAGATACTACACAGATCGTTATCGCCAGAGTGTAAAAAAGATTTCTGCTGTCGTCTGAGTAATCTGTGGAAACAAAGAAACAATTACAGATTTAATAGAGTGGAAATTTATGTGGCAAAGAGACCGTTATATAATTACAACGTATAAGATAATTAACACTAGGTCAAGATTAAGCATTAACCAAGGGACAAAGGTTGATCCCAGAAGTAAAAATATCAAATAAATTAATTAAACAAAAAATGAAAAAAATAAAAAAAATAGCGAAATGATAAGTAATATACTATGTATCGCGCTGTTACTTTGATTGGCAAGGTTCTGTCACTGTTTCATCAATTCCTGTTCTACGCGTAGTTTACTAAATGATGGGAACTTTAAAATGACTTAAAATAGGGACCTTCAAGGACGACGTAACTCAGTATTCAGGGAAACATTTGTCAGGCAAATCTCTTCTGATAGTGAACACCTTGAAAGCATGTCCATCAATAAAAAGTTTGAAGCAATATATCTGTTAGCACGGGGCTGATTTTCAAAAGGTTACAGTAACCTACCTTTTTCGCAGTCCTTTGTGTCCGGCTTTGGGTTTCTCTTGTCTCACCGGTTAACTGCTGATGGCAAAAAAAACAAAACAAAACAAAACAAAAAAAAATGAAAATAAATGTAAGGGTTGAGTACAAATTTTGTACATTATTAAAGCGAATGCCACAAAACTTCATGTAGTCACATTCATATCTTCATCTTCTACGGATATGGACTCGCAAAATGATCAGCTGGGAATTTACTTCATAGCTTGGTCGATAGAGCACTGTACCGGCATCGCACAGGTCATGGGTTCGAATCCCGTTCAAGCCTGAACGTACAGGCTTCATTAATATTACTGCGATGTTTTTTTTCATATATTGCAGAGAATCACATGAGGAAAAAATAGTATAACGTTTAGAGGTATATAGCTCTATTCTACGGCAAATTTATACCAGGGACGAATTATCCAAACGTCGAGTTTATAGAAGGAGACGATTTATCAACCTGAGACGATTTGTTCGTCTCAGACATAAAACGTCTAGGTATTACATGGGCAAATTCGTCTTAAGCTGATTCGTCTGTAACGTCTGAAACGATTTATCCTTCTTCACACAGCTGGTGAAACGACAAAATGCCCTGTACGGTCGTAAGTCGTCTTCTTAGAAGTCCCTTTTTCGTGCATGCTTTCTTAAATGAGTAGGTACCTTCCTGAACGAGTTGTATTGGAGTAACCCGATGCGAAGAATTTTTTGGACAAACCAACCAAGAGCCAGACGCACAATTTTAACTTACCTGCTTCAATGACAACAAGAGTTGTATGATATATTCCAGGCGATGAGTGGTTGATTGTTTTGACTGTACACATGTATTGCCCAGTATCACTCAGGTTTACTTTGTGAATTTCCAGAGCTCCATCCGTCGTGATGTTGACTCTTTCTGCTCCAACTTGTGTGATTCCTTTATTGTTCATACCAGCAATCCAATCCCATGTAGTGCCTTGGTGGTCACATCTTCTTGATGTGCAAATTGACCAATACATAATGTCAAAAGTCCCGTCGTTACTAACCACTTCTTGTAACGCGGGACAGGGCATAGTAACGTTTTCGTGGATTCTCGTCGTCGAAGAAGGCTTGCTGTCATTGAGTGCCACTACAAAGGAAACAAATGGTTTTGAGAGTAGTGTTTTAGTTTGAGAAGGTTTAAGTGTGTCGCATTAATTGAGATAATCGAAGCGATTCTACGGAGGGCACTAAATGCGTGATTTGGTCTGTATAGATAAGAAAATAAATATCCAGATTTGTGCGATTTTTGTTATTGACAAAGTTGAAAATGATCCGAGCTTATTTAAAATGAAAGGAATAAATGATAGAAAATTGTTTTTCCAAGACCAACTACACTTACAGACTGGACAGATTAGGATGCCGAACTTCAGGGACACGAAATAACGATAGCTCTATGACTTATGACGCCATGCTTGACTTCCAAAATTAATATCGTTACTCGTTCTTTACGTGTCACTAATTTAAATAACTAGAACATACCATCAGCAATGTCTTGTCTGTGAAATTTTCATATGACCCCGATGGGAAAAAACCCAAAATGCAAAGACGTGATATCAAATGCGACACGCGAAGGGAGAAAGAAAGGCAGAATTTATCGCGAGAACTTATTTTAAATAACGCTTGTTATTACAACGATTTTATAATTTCTTCAGTTTTTGTTAGCGCGACTTTCGAGTCGATCTTTCACCAAATTTAATGTCGAACGTGACGAGTACTGGTAAGGTTAAATTATGTTGAACGGCGATTTTCGGTCGAGTAAATTAATTCATGAAAGAAGTACAGAAATAAAAATGTTTACAAAGCTTACCTGCGACTTTTACGAGCCAAAGACTCACGAAAACATGAAAATCAGCTAAGAAGTGCTTCATGATTTGACCGCTAAGTTTACATAGAAGTGCTACGCTTAGCTTTTGATGACAGACTGACTGCAGGGTTAAATGCTATACGAGATTTATCCAAGAGCATGTCATCAGTATGCCAAAATTAGCTAGACGCATACTGGTCACTCCGCATTCCATAACATACCAAGCGATTTCGTGGATTTTCCCTTTTGCGCATGTCTAATGAGAACTTTTTTCGCGGCACTATTTACGTCGGTAGAGGTTGGTCTTTCGCAAGGTATAAGGAGAACGAGATGCTGTATGCAAACTACTGCTTTTGTTGATTGGTTTGTCGTGATGTTTCTTTATTTTTTATCGTTTACTGATCATGAATGTAATTTCAAACATGCTCTGTCGTTGAAGCAGATTAGCAGCTTTTGTCAATATTGACTGTTTATCGTAGAATTCATGAACATTGTAAATAAATTCGTTATTTAGTTTGGGATTAGCTTGCCGAAATTATGTACCGTAAATTGATGAAGACGAAAGTGAAAATATCGCAAACAAAGAATAATATTGATTGATTGTGGATAGGCATTTCATACAAAAGTAATATTCGATCAATATCCTGACAAGCAGTAACAAAACATCACGGCACTTTATAAAGCACAGGCGGCCCAAGCTCACAATGCGAGGAGTTTTTTTTTTTTTTTTAAATCTTTATGCGAACGTTCAGCGCGCGAAACGTGACACGGTTACCGCCGACATCTACTATTACATAACGACCGAATTTGGTTACGCGAAACGTGACCTTCGCCTTGCAGTATGTGGTGGTGTTGTGTTACAACGGTTTGAATTTATAAAGGTTTGTATGGGGAAAAACGGTAATCGACATTATAGCTGAAATTTCGGTATTTTTGCAATAAAAATGACTCACCTCAATGCCTTGTTGTCTTTTCTATTGTCATCTCGCTTCTCAGCTCGATCCGAAGCTATTTAAGCAAGTTGTCGCTTTTTGGTTTTCCTCTACTAAGAAAGAGTAAAGGCTACACACTCGATTCTGGACTGACCCCCGCTCGAAGCGAAAAAAAACCACTGAAATCCCGCCAGCCGCCCCAATTCCTCCGCAGAATCATAGTACAGGTTTAAGCGCTCCCTTGCAGTTAAATTCCAAGCCAAATTCATCTCCACAGCGCACGATACAAAGCTCTGAATCGAAGAAAGCTAACCATCCGGAATCAGTGATCATGCTGCCGGCACCATTTGTGGACACATTCGAAACCCGAGCGGAATGCCGGGCTAACAAATTGACCCTGACCAGGGGAAGGGAGCGCACAGTTCTCGACAAGCCAGGTACTTTGCTCCACGGTCCTCTGGGAAGATTTTTGTCCAGGCCGCCGACGGAGCATTGTTGTGACAAGCCAATCAAAGCAACGACTAGACGTGTTTACAAATGTGAGATACTTTGATAACTCTCAGAGAAAACCCTTCACGCGATCTCGAATAGATACATTCTTCGTGGGTCACTATCATCAACAGAGCTCATCTAGTTTATGTTAAGATCTTTTGAAGATCTGAAATAGACGGTTTGTTTGTGGAGATACTGCTTTGCAAAGTGTAGAGGAATGAAGGTCGTTAGCCAACATGTAAGTATGCACTGAATATTACTGAATATTCGCGGCACATGTCATAATAGCTAAGGAAATTTGCTTTAGTTTTGTTGCATCACAGCCATATTATGTCTTACTCTAGATTTAGCAATTTTTCAGTATCAAATTTTGTCCTTTAACGGTGTACTTTTCCGTAGCAAAGAAAATATTTGAAACAGGTTTCAGGACGGACACCGGTGCCAACAGATCGCGTTTAAATTTTCGCACGTCTAAAAATCGTTCGCATCTTGATTTCGTTCAAATGCTTTACAGGATAAAACTAAACGCTGATCAGGAACGAATAGTTACATTTGCTGCCAAGGGGCACAACCTTCTGATCACCGGCCAAGCTGGAGTTGGGAAAAGTGAAGTGATTAAACGAATCCTATCAGTTGCAAAAGCACGTGGAAGAAAGATAGGTGTGATATGTTCGAGCGGTATCGCCTGCCAAGTTTACGACCGTGGAGTTGCGTCGACGGTCCATTCATTTTATGGGTTGATGACAGCCGAATTGCCTTGGCGGCAGGTTATCGACCGATCTTTGTGTAACTCTCTGGTTTGCGACCGTGTGAAGGCTATTGATGTGATTATATGGGATGAAGCTAGCATGTCCAGTAGGAAAATGTATCTATTCGAGATCGCGTGAAGGGTTTTCTCTGAGAGTTATCAAAGTATCTCACATTTGTAAACACGTCTAGTCGTTGCTTTGATTGGCTTGTCACAACAATGCTCCGTCGGCGGCCTGGACAAAAATCTTCCCAGAGGACCGTGGAGCAAAGTACCTGGCTTGTCGAGAACTGTGCGCTCCCTTCCCCTGGTCAGGGTCAATTTGTTAGCCCGGCATTCCGCTCGGGTTTCGAATGTGTCCACAAATGGTGCCGGCAGCATGATCACTGATTCCGGATGGTTAGCTTTCTTCGATTCAGAGCTTTGTATCGTGCGCTGTGGAGATGAATTTGGCTTGGAATTTAACTGCAAGGGAGCGCTTAAACCTGTACTATGATTCTGCGGAGGAATTGGGGCGGCTGGCGGGATTTCAGTGGTTTTTTTTTCGCTTCGAGCGGGGGTCAGTCCAGAATCGAGTGTGTAGCCTTTACTCTTTCTTAGTAGAGGAAAACCAAAAAGCGACAACTTGCTTAAATAGCTTCGGATCGAGCTGAGAAGCGAGATGACAATAGAAAAGACAACAAGGCATTGAGGTGAGTCATTTTTATTGCAAAAATACCGAAATTTCAGCTATAATGTCGATTACCGTTTTTCCCCATACAAACCTTTATAAATTCAAACCGTTGTAACACAACACCACCACATACTGCAAGGCGAAGGTCACGTTTCGCGTAACGAAACTCGGTCGTTATGTAATAGTAGATGTCGGCGGTAACCGTGTCACGTTTTGCGCGCTGAACGTTCGCATAAAGATTAAAAAAAAAAAAAAAACTCCTCGCATTGTGAGCTTGGGCCGCCTGTGTATAAAGGAATACTTTTTGGAATACTGGCAGTCGTCAGTTTAAAAATTAGGTGGTGTTTTGTATCTTTTGTAGAAAGCTGGTTGAGCCGAGCTCAATTGTTTGCTTTGGTAGTATGGGGAACCCCAGTTGAACGTCTCTAATACGAAAAGAGGCGATGCACGTATTTGCTCGCAGACTGAGTACAGTAGAACTGAGTAGAGGAAGTAAGGTGTGATGTGGGTGAAGTTGTGCAATTTGATACCAACCAGGAGACAATCAGGAGGCAAGAAGGAAGGATAGAGTCTATCGAGCATACACTGGCGCTTTGAGAAATGTAACACTGACTGATCTTGAGACAACAAGAATTCTCAAGCTATGACGGATAGATTCTGTGGAAGATTTCTGATTATGCTCGCAGAGAAAACGACGCGGTTAAGGTAACAGGTGTCCGTTTGTAGTCCGTGTTTCTTTACCAGTCGCTATGGATACAAGGTGTGTGTACGCCTTTACCTAAACGGCGATGGCATTCGCCGAGGCACACGTGTTTCGATCTGTTTTGTGGTCGTATGGATTCAGTAGGACGCGTTACTTTGCCGACTTTTCAGACAGAAAGTCACGTTCATGTTGCTGCCGGGATCAGTATAATATCGAACACCTGATTAAAGCAGCTCTTCCTTCTAGACAGCAAGAAGAGAAACCAACATCGCCATCGTAATTTCCGAACAATTTGGCAACTAGTCGTCCATCTTACATGAGTATATTTGTAACTTCCTAATTGATTTTAAAGTTTCATCATCGATGTAAAATGTGATGCAACTTAGCTCGAATAAGCCATTTCCGAGTTGCTGTTATCTCTGTTTAAAAACGAGTCTTGGTGCACAACTTTTCATATTCAAATGAGTTTTTCTTACACGTTCATTGTCTTTTAAATCAAACTCATGTCCAAGTTACCAAAAAAGCCTCATGGCATAGTATTGTTTGGAATACAGTTAAGAAGAACTTATCGAGACTTTAGCTCTCAAGCTGATCCCGCGAGATAAAATTGAACTTGAAGTTATCCATATTTCACTTAAAACAGACAATACAACAATACAAGTTTATTGTGTAATACGCTTAGCTATTCAGGTGTGACATTACATAATGGAATTATGTAATGTCACACCTTAGAGAAATTAAGTTGTTTTAGATAGTATTCCAAAAGTTACCGTGCTATGAGTAGATTTTTAGTAAATGATTTTTGCGTTTATTGCTCGATCTTTGAGCGGAATCCGTCTTAAAATGTGTTTCCACCACCTCCTCTGCCTTATATGTAATTTTAACTTTTGAAAAGAATTGTTTGCCGGGTCATGTTCATTGAAGGGGGAAACACAACGAGTACAACGAAAAGCGTGTGATTGCGGTGTTCCTTTTACGAAGGAAGAATATAAATGTGAACATACCTCGAGTACAAAGAATGGTCCACCAGATCAGCACATATATGAAGCGTTCAATCCGCATACTGCATTCAATTTCCGAGAGTGTTTTAGTCTGTTGCGCTCACTTCAATGATATACTAACGTGTGACGCAATGCAAGCAATGCAAATAAATTCAAGTACCCAGCATATAACTGTCCAACGAGAGCGATGCACTTCACGCAAACAAAAGTTAATGTACTGGTATGTATACTTTCTATCAAAGAGGAAATCAAATTGCTTCCGTGACGAAGGTCACGTTATGACCCTCGCGTTGGGCGTGATATTTACCGCGGAATAAATTTTCACAATAACTGAGAATATTCTCTCCTCTTATCGCAAGTTTGCTTTAAATGCAAGCCATTTGCAAACCATGTTGAGAGTTGAGAGCGGTTTCCTGAACGAAAGGATGAAAGACAAAGATAGAAAGAAAATCATTCAAAAAGAGTATTATTTGATTTAACTTGTCAGTTAAGGCTGGTTTACAGAATGGGACAGAGGAAAGTGACCGTTATAGAGAGGTGGTATTTATAGGGAGGCAGGAGTGTAATATGACACCTGTTTTTTTCGAACCCATTGAACCAATTCTCTGAATAAAAGACAGTAAATACTACTTGCAACAAAGCATCTAAAACAATGCCATGGTGGTAACTATTAATAAAAAGTTTTTGATCTGCGGCGATGATTCCGGGTAGTCATGCTCACAAGTTACTTTAGATGACTAAAGACCCGGAGGGGGGGGGGGCGGGGGTGGTAAGTACTTGCAGTATACATGACGGGAAGGGGGGGGGGGGGAGGGGGTTCCGACGGAGCTTCATGTTGCGAACCCAAAAAAATACATGAGCCTGAAATTTTACACCTATATAAATACCTGGCATCAAAATTTCCTACCCAAAAAAAATACAAGACTTAAGTTCCTCATTACTGATTTATCCTAGCTAATGAAATCAAGCGCACGCTAAAGCAAAAGGGCTTACAAGTGCAAGTTATGATAAACAGCTAAAGTGACATGAAAGAAACTGATTGACAACGTTGATATATAATAGAGAAAACAGGAAAGTAGACAGGGGATTGAAAATTAGTACATTGTATTGACACACATATAGAATGGGGGTTCTGGGACCAGAAACTGGGACAAGCCAGTTTTAACCGGTTTCGTTTTTATTCGCGGGGGTGTGGCAGAACCGGCTAAAACCGGCTTGGGCTACTTCTCTGTTCCCAGAACGCCCCATTATATATGTGTGTATGCCCAAAACGCCACCTCATAGGTAACCTGTGAGGCCGCACCGCGACGGGCCTTTTGAACAGAAGCGGTTTTTATGTATCACTATGAACGCTATGGCCAAATTAAACTGAACATTTTGAGGTAAACATGCAAAAGTCAAGAGACCGAAAGAGTTTTAGAGTAAAAATAGGTAATCTTGATTTTTGGTAGGATTTAATATAGCTGGGTTGTTATTTGTCTTTGCTTTTATTGTGCTCCCTTTGTTAGTATAATTTTTGATAAAACGGAAGCGTGTGAGGTTGCGACGCGGAAGGCGTAACAGAGTTCTGGTAACAGAACGCCCCCTTATATATGTGGGTGCTCTAACTCGCCTGATTTATGGGTAACAGAACGCTCTCTTATGTGTAACGCGTCTGATGATCGGTAACAGAATTATTTCCTACTGATTTTTTGTTGTAAATATATAGAATGGCGTCTAAGAAACCATATTACGATGAAGTGATGGACGGGGTGTTTGACAAAAAAGAAACGCAGAGACCACATCGCGCAAATTAAACTTTGGTCAAAGAGGCTGGAAGCTCTTGTATAAACTTTCTTTGGGCAGCTGTAGTAAGGGGTTTGCTGAGAAAAAAAGCGGAAAAGGTGTCCAAATTCTAATTGAACAAATGGCGTCTTTGGGTATAACACGATGGATCACGGACAAACTTATGACGTTGTTGACACACCACCACAAGACAGGCGCTGCTGGCCAGCACTCGAAGACTTCCAAGAGCGAGAAGAAATCAGCAACGACGCGATATTCAGCAAGGGATGTAAAAAGTGCTTGAAGTCCAAGACCAAGGGCGAAACCAATAAGGGCCGTCGGTCGTGTTGAAACTTGAACACGAGAAGGCCCAATCATATTCGTGTGGGCGCCGTCTTCGCTGGCACATGCAATGCAAAAAAGAAGGCGCACCGAGTACATCCTGAACCGCGGAATGAATAGATCGGAAGAAACAGGCAACAATTATAAAGTCTCTTCGGACTGATTCTAATTTTCAAGATTTACAGAACACCGACCACGAATATGAGCCACTTACAACAAGAATTTTGCAGGTCAAAAAAGCAACTACAATAATATATAAAAAACTGATTAGTAACAAGAGTTTAATCCCAGAGTCAAGTCAAAAGAAGTGGCTAGAGGATTGTGGCCTACCAATAAATGACAACATAAATTGGAATGCTGCCTATCTTTTAGCTAAAAAATGCACAAAGAGCACTAAGCTGATAGAGTTTCAGTTTAAATTCTTACATAGACGTGTACCAACCAATAACCTTTTTATTTAGAATAGGTCTACAGGGCGATGAAAAGTGCAGTTTTTGTCACACCTCCTCTGAGTCAATAATTCATCTTTTTTGGTCATGCCGTCAAACATCTCACTTTTGGAATAAACTTACTGAATGGCTGAAAAACTTAAATTTACTTCCTAGAGATTATGCTTTGACAAATATTACTGCTTTGGGTCTGAGGCCAGATATCTCTCAATTTGTGCTTCTTATAAATTATTGCTTTCTCTTAGGACGATATCACATATGGCTCGCTAAAACAAAAAATGATCATCCAAATCTTACGCTTTTCATATGCACACTAAAATTACAATATGAGATAGAAACAAAAAGTGGAGACACGAAGAAATGGAAACCTCTTACAGGATACATGAGGATTTAATTAATATTTTAGATTATATTTTCTGTAGGGTTATCTATCTCCTACCCATTAATCTATTTCTAATCTCCTGTCAGATGCATAACTCATTTTACTTTTAATGTACCACATGCCTTTGGTCTGTTTTTTTATGTTTCTGTACTACAACCTCAAGCTCTAATGATAACTAGCTATTTTCCTTCTCAGTTTTTTTTTTCTTTGCCCCTTGTCGTCACTGTATTTCTTAATTGTGTAAGTCGTGTAACTGTATTTGTTAGTAATGTAAGTCGTTTAGTTATTGTAATTTAAATAGTGTAAATAATTAGAGCAATATAATGTAAATAGAGTTAGTGTTGTAAGTAAGCATTGGTTTCCCTTGTGTTATTGCAAATAAATAAATAAATTAATTAAAAAAAAACAAAAAAAAAAAACAATTATTTTGACTTCAAACTAGCATAAACAACTACCAAAAAAGTCATTTTTTCGGCTAAGCCAGCGTGTTTGTTCAAGAGCTTCGACATGAGCACGAAGGGCCAAAAACGGGCGTCCAAAACCGAGGAAAAAACGATTGACCATTCCTGATATACCTGTACAAACATGGGACGCGGGCGAAGAGCAATAATTTGTTGATCAAAGCCAAAAGAAGCCAAAAATTGGTAAATCTATATACAAAAAAAGGAGAAGGTCAGTGGTGGAGTTTTGGTGTGCCAAATCATGAAAAAGAAATAATTATTTTTATTAGACGATGTTGTCGGCATGATGTAACGGATTTGCAGAATTTCTTCTCAAAAACTAAATTTAAAGCAGTTAGCGTGACATGAAGCGGCTGTATATTCATGTCAGCCGCCTTTACAGACGAGTTTCGTCGATAAAATCTCGCTGCGGCTTCAATGTTACAAAAATTAACGAGCATTGAGGACTCAGAATCTTTTTTTGATGCCACAAGAAGTGCTGGAGTGATGCAGACAGGAGAAAGTAAAAAATAAAAAATAAAAAATAATAACTCGATTTGTGTTTCACTGAGTATCGATCGAACACAACACAGCCACTAAACACGAGACAGGTATAGGTACACGTGCATGACGACAGGGTGCCTCAAGCACAATGAACGCAATCACGTGTAAAATAGGGAAACCCCCTTGATTAGCTGTTTCTTTTTCCACTTCAGAAAGCATCTCTTTGTTCTACTGTGCGTCGGGCCCGATAAGGCGTAAAGTGGTGTTTTATGCTTATTGACCAGGCCGAGAAGAAATGCCGTATTCTAAGGAATTGTGAGGAAAAAAGAGAAATCCGACTGTAAATTCCTCTTGGCGTATGCATTCCTGAAGGCTTGGAAAATTCCTGTTGTCTTTAAAATTTTCTTTAAGCCACCATTGAAGCCAAGAGGAATGCAACCGGCTTCAAGGTCAAAAACTGAAGCCTTTAGGAATGCAAGTGCAGCCGCGTCAAACCGAGCCTCAATGTAAGCACTCGATAACTTCTCGGGCAATGTCTCTAACGTTTTCCTAGCACTCTGGCTTTAAATATTCATTCACAAGAAGCGCAAACATATGAGAGATTACAATCATGTTTTCATAACAAGTAAATAAAATCGTGCGTTTTCAAATGTTAAGTCGAAATTTCGGCGTTACGCCAAGGGTAATTAACCCAAACCAAGTGTTTGTTTTGAATTTATGGTGTTACGCGCGAGTGCATGCCCCCACTGTCTGTTTTTCCACGGAATTGAATCAAGTGACTTGACCATTTTACGGTCCGCGTTGGTTTTACATTTTTTCTCATTTCCGCCATATTTTTGTTCACGAAAAGCACAACTACTGTAATCAACGTCATGTTGCATAGATACTGCGTCAGTAGGGCCAGTTGGTTGTAGGTATATTTCAATAATTTCTTTAGTTTCTGGATTGTATTTTAATTGTTGTTCAAGAGGATTGTATGGACCGGTATAATTGTGCCCAGGCAAGGTCCAACCTCTTTTGGGGGCAGGGAGCTTTCCAATCGCCGAATGAATGTCAAAACCCGCGCCATTAAGATCGGCTCTATCAGTCTTATACCGTTTGTTTGGCTTGACTTTTGCAGAAAGCTGGTTGATTAGTTCACTCTCAACTTTTTCAATAGCAGGCGGGCTTTTCTCATGCAATAGTTTATTGCTTTCCTTTGTAGCGCAGGGTCTCTCATTGCCTCAGAAGCATAATATCTGCCCGCCTCGACGTCTCTCTTAGCAAGATACGGACTATACCTTTGCTTATGAATAGTTCAGTTGCTGTGTCAGCGACACTGCAAAGTACCCCAGAGCCCTCCTCGCGCGAGGGCTTACTCAGTTCCAATTCCCACTCATTCGGCGGCGGCAGACCGAAAGAGTCGAAATATTCATGTTCTCCGTTTTTTGCGCGCCAGCAACAAACCCAGTGGGTGCCCATGCTTCCGAAATCGTTGATTATACACGGTGAATGGAGAAGAGGGTTTCCTCGTTGCGCGAAAATACCCCTTTGATAGGGATGTTGAGATACTTGTACCAGTTTATTTAAATCAAAACTGGAAAGGGGATCGTCTTTGAAATTCAGTTTCTTTTATAATCATCCCAACTGCGGAGGAAAGGTGGAGGGTTTATGTGCATCCCTTTTCCACTTCTAGGAGGAGGTAATGAACGGCATAGTCGTGGTGCTGGCTTGACCTACATCCTTTGCCCAACATTTTGCTGATCAAGTCTAGGGCGATAGGCACGCTAATGGACGCTAGTATCCCGAGAAATCCGCCTTATTACGCTGTTGCGCCGCCGCGAACATTCCTTGCCCAACAAGAAAGCTTTCAACAGCCTTTTTCTGTTCTGGGGTCATCGCTTGAACAAGTTTGTAGAGCTTGAAATTGTCTGTCCCGTACCCGTTTCCGAAGATTTTCTTGAGCGCCTTTTCCGCTCCAAAACTGAGCCCTGCGCTTGCCAAAGCCTTTACTGCCGGCTTGATTAAAGGTCTGGCCAACTGAAGCAGATTGGAGAAAATGCTGCCGCCGCGTTGGGCGGTTTTTTTAAATCTGTGTCTTGCTCATCTTAACATCAGCACCCTTCTCTCACTGGCTGCTCTTTTCATTCGGTTAATTTGAGTGCTGGTCAAAAGGAGCTCGTCTCCACGGCCGATTTTTCAGCAAAAGCTTTTTGAAGCTTTTTCTTTTGCCTGTCAGTCAGCGCAATCTTGAATGAAAGGTAAGCCGTCACCATCTTATATCAAATATACAAAAATTTTCCAGACTGCTTTTTTGGTTTCCCTCAGACAACGACCACTTCATTTCCAATCTGTTTCACCACAACCTTTTCTTCGTTCAGGACCGCAGCGTAGATTGTGTAGTCTTCAGCATTGGCTGCTTCGTTCAGCCGGTAATGCAAAGTCAAACTCTTTGGACCACCTGATACACTTTCCTTGGCTGACCTGAGGTCAAAATAAAGGATGGGGTAAATTTTTGAGAAGCTGGCGACTTGAAGCTGGGTACCCTAGTTGTGATAATTTCTCTGTATCGGAAGTTTATCAGATCTTTGAGGATCCGCAATTTGAAGTCGCTTTCATAATCCAGCGCGGGGAAGTAACTAGTCCCATACTGCAGGCGGCAAGTGGACAGTTTTGCTGAGTCGTCCCCATGGAGGTCAAAGGTGTCGAAGATGTAGGGATTGTGTTCCAGGGAATTTTGTTTTTGACTCTGCTGAAAGAAGACTAACCCATGTTTGGGGTTTTTGACACCAGGGGTTATCAACCAAGAAGCCCCGCATCCCTTCGGCTTGAGCTAGGGTGCAGCATTTCTTTTAAGTAACTCTATTGAATCGGTTTCAAGAAATTTTCATTGACCAGCTTTTGTCCTTCAGATGTCAGCATCAGCTGGGGAACCCACAATTCAAACTTTCGGACACCAATACTACGCCCAATACCGTCGTTCTGAAAAATCATTTCGGTGTCATTCTGTAGCACAATTTCAAACTCAAGCTGCATTGGGGGCAAAAGCCTGTCAGACAGTTCTTCGAAGAACGAATAGCGTGTTGAGAGGAATGAGAGTTTCAACCGCAGCGCCCCCATGTCAAAGCAGCCCATGCTGGCGGATTCCAAAGTTTGTTGTGGCGGCGGCTGTTACATTTGTAGCATCGCTGTCAAGGTTCCAAAACTGGCTTTTCGCCACACTTCTTGCATAATCGTCAGAATAATCCAGCACGTTTGCGATAAATATGACTTTCTGGATGTTGTCGGCTTCGTAAACGGTTTTACCAGCAGATTTGACAGTCATGCTTTTTATCAGAGAAAAAATGCTGTTGATTGGGACCAACCGTGTGTCACCAGCAACATTAGCGCTGTCTGCGAGGGCCTCAAATGTTAAAGTAACACGTAAAAATTCGTTGTACCAGTCATAGACATTGCCCCTGTCTTTCACAAAGAACTTCTGACCACTTTTTAGTTGGTGCTGATTGTTGCGCGGAAGCGTGAGGGGTGTGTCCAGGTTAAACTGGATGTAATCTACCTTTTCGAGAAAGCGCGGTGTCCTGAACATCGTCGTTCGTATGTTCATAGAAAAAATTTTGCTTAATTTAATTTCAAAGCTAGTTCCCTAAAAGCTAGTTTCAGCATTCCATCCTGCGACGCTGCTTTGTTTTTGCTCACCACGCTGAGTGTTGTTTTTGGCTAGCTGCCTTTTTCGCAGTATTTGTTGAATTTTATCAGACTCTTTCTCTACCACTACCTCACTAAATTTTTTGCCCGCTTTCCAAGGCTGTTGCCTAAGAAAATTTTTAACCACCAAAAGTTGGGAGCCCAAGCCACCTTTTTAGGAGCCGAGATAAAATTCTCCGTGGTCAATCCGGGGGGTGGTGGCGAGTTTGAGGAAGGGGGGGTTAATTGTTGAAATTTTGGGGAGGGGTCCTGGGGCAGAGATTTTTCATGAGACACTTATATGGTCTAATATCAATCAAATTTTATAAATAAAGCATTCAGTAAAGTGATCAGGTCATGACTGAAAAAGAATACTATTTATGGTCAAACTCAATAATTGGTGTATCCATGCAAGGGCTGCAGCTTTTTTTATAAAAATTTATATTGCTGCTCTTGTTTTTGAGTTTTGCAATTCTCTTTTAAAAAGACGAAATATGTTGTACAGATCATGAAATGCAAGCTGCAAATGAAAACAAATAAAAATGAAAGAGGCATTGGAGGGGGGAGGGGAGGGGGTTGAATTTGGCCTCACTGAAATGTGCGTTCCTTCCCCGGCTTGCGACATTAGTATAAGCTAAAGGTGATTTTGAGGCAGCATTACAGCAATATTGGCCACTTCTTTGGAGAAAATAAATTCTTGTATATTGGGCGGAGTCGCGACAATTCACTTGATAATTTAAAATATAGAACCCTACTATGCAAAGAGAACTGCAGTGATGTGTTATTTTTGCTGGCTAGTTACTCGAATTCCATCCCACGAGGTCACCACCTTACCGCGGTGGGATGGTTTGTGTGTCTCAGTGGCCCCTAGAGCTATGTCGGCTGGAGTCTTGTACTCCTGGTAGGGTCACCCATGCCGAACAGGTCAAAGGGTAGAGGCCAGACGAAGTGTGACCTCCCTGGTCCCCTAGGTTGGGGGTTGGGCTGGGGGTTAACCCACTCCCGTAAAAACAAGTTTATTACAGAAACGGAAGACATTCAAATTGCTACCAACATCGGTGAAACGACGAGGGCAAGAACAAAGCCTTATGTGCCTTATGGCATAAAGAGATATAGGAGGAGGAGTTACTCGAATTATCCTTTTAGAACCTAAAGAAATTCATTCAGTACATGTAAGTGAAGTTTTCTTAAGTATCGGACAAATATTTAGACACATTTATCTTTTTTCAACTGTAAATATAATGTCAGCAGGATCATCACTCCAATTCCAAACATATTTGTTATCAAAGTTGTTATTTTGCAACTCGGAATCAGCAAGGCATCAACAGAGACGCAATTCATTGGCATACATGATGTACATTTATTCAATACTGAGCTTGCAATGCATTATAGGGCGATTTTCAAAGATGGCTGTTTTCGGCTGTTTTGTGAGCGGAGAGAGACTTTGTTGCCGTGTTTTTGACCAGATTTCTCGCGATAAAAGCAAAACAGGACAAGAGTAGCTGTTGTTTCCGTTTAATTTATTGTGTGAATGATTCTTTGACCGATTTCATGAGAAGATTGAAGTCAGCGGACAGATTACATGGGAATGAAAACTTCATGTTTAGGCGCGCACTCGGGCTCCTCGAACAAAACTTTAGTCGCCCGCACTCGTAACTTAGGCGCCTCAGGCGACCGGGCGCCCGTTAGGCAGCAGCCTTGCCGCTTTCTCAGTGGTGCTTTTTGCGGCTTTTTTGCCACCTTTGTCGCGCCTTTTTTGAATGCTTTCTTGATGGCTGCCATGAGGGTGTCTCGGACCACACCCGACCCTTCGTGTTTGTAGCGCGTTCGTCAAAGAGCTTTGTCCACTCGCTCGGGTGATTTATCTTCATATATGTTAAGAAGAAATTTATTCTACCTCGATCATAATGCTCAGAGCCCCGTCAATTCGGTTGTGGTCTAAGATGTTGTTTCGCCCGTCTGTAAGCCAAATCTTTACGGAGTCAATTTGAGATTTGTTCACAGGATGCCACGCAAGTCCCATGTCCGTCTGAGTCTGCAAAAAACGCTTGATGTCGGCGTAATCATACATACCATCAGGGAAAGTCAAAGTCTGCCAGTCTCCAGGTTTCTTTCTCCACTTTAGTTTGTTGTTTCTGTGAGCTTCTGCTATGTTGTACCAACAGTACGTCATGGTGATTAGTTTGTTCAACGCTGCTTTGTATTTTTTTGAGACTCTAGCCCAGTCAGCGGGAGGAAGTGAATTGTGAAATTGTGGGGACGCCTGATTGTTGTTGTTGTTTTTTTTTGCAGCTTTGCGAGATTTGAGTCAAGCAAAAGTTTGTATGCCATCGTGCTATATAATCATTGATAGTGAGGAATGATCATCGCAGTAAATTTTCCAATTTAAGCAATTGGAAAGAAGAAACCTGAAAACATCAGGGCTTCAACGGGATTCGAACCCGTGACCTCCGCGATACCGGTGCGATGCTCTACCAACTGAGCTATGAAGCCACACATTGGGAGCGAGGTCAATTTATTGAGTTCATATCTTCCCGTGAGGAGTGAAACGATGTGAACTTTCTTCCGGGGGTGGTGGAGGAAGATCGTCTCCCTCGTCCTCTTCCTCTGGTGATGTTCTTGGTGAGGGTGGTGGTGTTGGTGGTGGTGTTTCAGCGTCCGGCCTGAAATCGTCACAAAACGGGTCGAGTCTGTCGAACTCATCCATTCCGTAGTTTGGGCCGCGCTCTTTGGCTGGCTCTTCAGCTGGTTCTGGCTCTTTTGTTGCCTTATCCAGCCGTTTTGTGTGTTTGGTTTGAAAAGCTCCACTTCCGAAAGCTGGCCAAACTCCTTGTTGATTCTGTTCATTTTGAATTTTTGACGAATTGTTACTCTTGTTCGTCGAGCTCAGCTTTATCTTAAGCCAGTTGTCGCCACTTGTTCATGGAAATGATAATTGTGGTGTCATATATGAGGAAAATGAAAATTCCGAATTACGATCCAGAATTTTCTACCACAAATGACTACAAGCAAGGGCATCCCTGCATGTCCGCTGATGTTTTCCGGATGCTGATTTGCGGGCCCAGCAATTCTGGAAAAACAAACACCCTGCTGGATATGATTTACAAGTTACTGCATGGAGTTTGACAAAGTTTATCGCTTTTCGAAAAACCACCAAAATAAATATCAGGCTCCTTTGCATGACTTTGCCGCAAATATTGACCCTGTTACTGGTTACGAGGTTATTGAAGCGCCGGGGGATGAAATTATTCCACTTAAAGAGCTTCCGATAGACAGTATCGTTAACTATTTTATCAACGGGAGGCACAGAAAATGCAGCGTCATCTACCTCACTCAGACCTACTACAATGTGCCCAAAAACATCCGAGACAACTGCAACCTTTTTTTGAATTTTCAATTTTCTTCCGAGAGAAAACAAGCGAGTCGCTGACGAGCTGGGGTCGATCACGGACTGCTAGACCGTGCCACTGACAAAAAGTACTTCCTTCTATTGTGACAAATCGCAGAAATCCTTGAAAAAAACTTCGACGAAGATGTATAGGTATGGGTTACATCAACAGTGTGCCACGAGGCCCTGAAGGCGCGGTCTCCTTTTCCGAACAGCGGCTGGTCTTTGGGGTAGTTTTTTGTGTCATACAAATCAATGTCTTCTGCCATATTTTTGTAAACGTCCTCTGTCTGGATATCTAAGAGAAAGCTGTTTGTGTCTGTGTAAATAAGCTCGCACTTCGGTCTGTAATTAATTTTCAAGTAATCATAGAAGAAGCCGTACATCAAGATCTTGCTGTTCTCGAGAATTGTCAGGCGGAGCTTGCTTTTGTACATATGAATGTCTGCCAAGTCATTTCCAAATATCTCATGCCTGGCAAATGAAGGGCTGGCCACAGACGACGTATCTTGTCTATCTTCCAGCTTCGGACGATCTTCACATCGGCCCGGTTTCTCGAGTTTTCCATCGTTTTGCCGAACACGGAGTTCTTCATCAGTTTGTAAAAGTTGCTCTCGAAATCGCTCTTTGCTTCCTTCCTGAATTTGGTGTTCATCCCGATGTAGGTCTCCGTCCAGCGTTCTTGTTCAAACTCCATCGCTCGTAGCACCTCTTTCAAACGCATCCCTTGTTTGAGATAAAGCTGCAAGTTTATCTAGTGGACCACGTAATTTCTTTTGTCCTCCAGCTTCAGCACCAACTTCTCGCTGTTCGGCGGGTCTAGATTCAAGTCTGCCATCGGACGTTTTTGGCAATCCGTCATTAACCCCGTCCCGATGGCCTTTTTCACCGGCGCGAGCGGGTAGCTGTTGTGTTCTCCGTGCAGCTCTTCGGGGTAATCCAGGCCCACCTCTAGTATCCACCCTTTGTTTGAATTTTCTTTCATTTTCATTATTTGCTCTTCTGTGGGCATAACACGCTTCCACTTGAAACCGCTTTTTGGCAGTGGCAAGCTCATCACCCAGCCGTAAAGGTTGTTCGCGTCCAAGTAGATTAAGTAATTTGATGGCTTGCTCGGGTCATATCCTTCTACGAGCAGGTTGTTCGCCTTTGCATAGCGTTTGCTTACCATTGCGATGCGTCCTCTCATTCCTCTCTCGTTGAAGAGATGCATGTTTTGATCTGTCAAGAGTTCAAGCTCCATGCCCGTCTTTTTCAGAAGAGCATCCCAGTTCAAGCCCGGCGAGCGGTAGTAATGCACCGGATCCAGCCCGTATCTGTCCATGCATACCTTTCTAAAGTTTTCGAAAACATCCGCCAATAGTAACACTTCTGTGGTTACGTACAAATCGTGGTATTCGCTAAGGTTTTTGCACCCGAATACTACCCACGAATACTACTATATCACGAAAGGCGTTTTCATCTGCTTATGGGAGTTTGTGAAAGACACCTTGTTCTCACCCTTTTTTGGCAGCACTGTTCTTGTTGGCCTTTTCAGCAACCCTTCGCATTCAGGTTTGTGCCTTTCAAGTAGATCCTTTGTTGTGTAGCTATGAAAACAACGTTCACAGAAATGTTTGCTCTCATTATGCCTGTTTCAGTTGATCAGTACAAGAGAATGGTAAGTCTTTTCACATATATAGCTCTAGTGCGTGTTCTCGCCTTTCTGGATAAGCGTCAAGTTTATTCGTGGAATAGCGCTGTGTTTTTCGCTGATTCTGAGAACAATAACATGTTCCTTTTCCCAGCCAAACACGTTTATGGAAAGATTTGGGTTTTGCTTCTCGAGTTTATCAATTTGTGAAACCGGTGTTGGGAAGCCTATTCCTGTGAAATTGAGACCGTCTTCTATGGGGTAGCTTCTGGTTCTTTCTACCTTTTTCCCTTTTTCTGCTGGGAAAAGAGCAGCATGAAGCGCCCATCTCAGACGCTGGTTGTCTCTGTTTTGGGGTATTAATTAATGCTTTCTTATTTTGCAACTTTTTTGGGAGAGGAAAATAGCTTCCTCCCCTAATTGGCTCGTATCGAGCAATATCAATAAATGCGGCCAAAATACCTTCTACCACCCAGAACCTCTTTGCGACCATGCTTCTATTTCGACTTCCGCTTCATCAAAGAAGCGGTTAAATGCGTCGTTAATCATTGCTTCGTTGTTCCTGTTAAAGATTACAGGATCCCACTGTTTGAAATAATGTTCCATGTATTGTGTTACATCATTTCTGATGATTGAAAACTTGACAAGAAGTCCAAATTGTGTTTTGACACTTCCTAAGCTGGCGATTTCATTTCAATCAAATTAGTAAACCTTGTTTTTGTTTTTTGCGCAAATCTCAGAAGGTCGGCTTTGTATCGATAACCTTCTGGAACAGCCATTTTCCCGCATACACGAAGCCATTCATTAAAATTATTTCTAAGCGGCTCAAAATCGACGTATCTCTCTCGCGGAACCCTTACAGGCTCGTTAGGCCTCTTTTGCCTTCTATTTTCCTCTTGCAAAATTGATCCATAGAACAATTCTAGCCCGTCCGATGAAAATCATGAGGCGCCCATTATACCAAAGAAACGCATTTGTTGAATAGGAAATAATTCTGAGACAGCCACACATGTTTGAAAAGGTGGCGTTTTGGGCATACACACATATATAAGGAGGCGTTCTGGGAACAGAGAAGTAGTCCAAGCCGGTTTTAGCCGGTTCTCCCACACCCCCGCGAATAAAATGAGCGGGGGTGTAGAAAAACCGGTTCAAACCAGCTTGTCCCAGTTTCTGGTCCCAGAACCCCCATTATATATGTGTGTTATTGTCTTCTTTATCAGCATTTTTTCCGGAACTCACACGTTGCTAAAAAAAGTTTGAATAACCAATTTTCTGATCCACTGATCGCAACAAAAATTTCGCTCTTAGATGTGTAAACCTCCAAAAAATACGCGAACGTTTTTAAGACTAAAGGAAAAAAATACGTGACAGATCTCTTGACTCAAAAAAATACCGAGAGTGTAAATTTCAACCTCCCCAAAATACGTTGGACTCGCCTGCCACGTATACTGCGAGTTCAACCTACCCCCTCCTCCCCCTGGAACTAAAGAATCCATCAGGATTTATCCTCTGAAGACCCGGCTATTTTTTAACCTTATTCACAGCTCAAGCAATGATAATGAAACCTCGAGAGTAGGTGAGCAACACAACGTGGCAATTACGTCATTCCGACCCGTGCCATCTTGGGTTCGTCATCTTGTACGTGGCATCAAAGAAAAATTTCAGGAAAAGTCGCAAAGTTTGACAACTTTCATCTGCATGTAGTAGAAGAGTTTTAAACTGTCATGTCATCAGCGCGGGCACTTTCCCCATTTCTGCCCATCCGCCTGGTCTGAATAGGGCTTAAGTTAAAAGAATGCTTGAAAACTATGGTTAAACTGATCGGACCACCCTTTTCGGCCTTTCTTTTCCGTAATCGAAAGCAAATAAGAATGGTCCCCAGCACTTCGTCGTTGTTTGTCTAAAATAAACATTCACAAGCAAAATATACAGGAAACCTTTATAAAATAATTCACGATAACAAACATATATATATACTCGTACGCGGTGTGTTTTACAGAATATGTTACAGTCTTCTCTACAAATAAAAAGGAAATCCTCAGGCTACAAAGCTGCATCCAGCTTTCGTTGTCTTTGTTATTGTTTGTTATTGCTTTAAACTGATCAAATAAATTTACATCTTACCAGGCCTGATATTAACGGTCCTGTTAATAAAACTTTAATTTAAAGGGCTTATTAATTATAATTTTTCATCTGTGTACATCACAATTTAAAATTGCAGTCACATTTGTTATTATGGTTTTGTATATCGTTTACAAATGTAATAACCGACTTCAACTGCAAATTTCTTTACAACTGCAATTCATCAAATATTTACAATTCCCATACGTCCAGGTAGACATGTAAACTTATTGGCATGAAAAAACGTATATGGGCAAATTTAAACTGCTTAACATCAAGCAGATAAATATGGCACAGCCACAGGGATTTGTTTCGATAACACTGAGTACAAAATCAGTTGTTATTGAAAATATATAATATTCATGTCTTTCCTATATCCCTTATCTTTTGCCAACAAGACTAAACCGTTTATAGCTAATTTATAATATATGTACAGTCGAACCTCTCCACGGACAGTTTCCTATGTACCGACAAAATTCTCATACATTTTCTCTAAAAAAACCTCTATAATTAGGACCCTCGCTAAAACGGACAACGGACACTAAATCTCGGCCCTAGGGAGCAAATTCATACAAATTTTATCTTTTTATTACAGACACTCCGGGGACCAGGTGTCGATAATTTGCGGTATGTACCATTTCAAGCAGTCAGCGGTTACAAAAACATTGACACTCCAAGATGCAGTATCTCAATTTGCTCCAAACTTCGAATGTACAGCATGTAAATGAGAAGTACAATAAAGTTAATCAATTTATATTCAGAAATTCACAAGACACTCACTTTTGGGTCTGATGTCCGTTACTAAACACTCTTAACTGTCAGTGGAGACTTAAAAGTGACGTCATCATAGTGAAATCTCCAATGCGGACTCTTCTCTAATACGGACACTTCGCTCTGTCCCTTCGGTGTCTGTATTAGAGAGGCTCGACTGTACTTACCAAATTTACTTAAGGTAAAATGAATGTTTGCGACCACATAATTGGGCTTTGTTTAGTTTTGAGTATTTTTTTTTTTTTTTTGCTTGAAGCATTTTTTTTGTTGTTGCCATTTTTGACTTTTTACTTATTTATCAATTAGTTTATTGTATTTATTTTATGTCTTGTTTGTGTAATTGTTTGTGTTTCCATTTTATGCTACCTCTGCTACATTCACTTTGGAGACACTTTCTCGCACTGAAGAATTCCCCTGGTTCCAACAGCGGATATCATTTCGCTTCAGGTAAACTATATACCCAACAGCAAGAACCAAAAGCACAGAGAGTACAGAGGTCGTTACCATCATAGTGTCAACGTGACTTTCACTGTTCTCTGAGTAACCTGTTTAAACAAAGAAACCATTAGAGATTAAAATGTAAAGTTGTGTGGTAAAGCTATATTCGTCGATATTCACAGCAGTCACTCAATAGCCTTTATATATAGCAGAATAGTTATTTTAGGTGAATGGTCATCAGCCCGAAGAATAAAATAATAATGACAACGACGACCACAACAACAACAACGACAATGACAATGACAATAGCAACAATAACAATGACCAGTGATAATAAATAGAGGGAGACCAGTTGACAACATATAAAAATGTAAACCTGAGATGGATGGGGGTTGGATTCTAAATCAAGTTAACACCACACGGTAAACCCCTGGGGTAAAACTAGATAACCATATCCAATATGTTATGTATCCCGGTGTTTGTTTAATTATTGGCATGGTTCCACAACTGTTTCATTTCTACTCCATACATAGTTTACCAAATTACGGGAACTTCAAAGTGGTTTAAAAATAAAAGTTCACTGACTCTCCAAGTAAAAGTGAGAAACACTTGCAATTGGGAGTTTTGTCAGTCAAGTTCCTTTTGATAGTGAACACTTTGAAACCCAGTCTATCAAAAAGCCGTTTTGAGCAATTAACACGAACCAAGACCTAACTGTCGAAAGGTTACAGTAATCTACCTTGTTTGCAGTCCTTTTTATCCGGCTTCTTTGTGGCTTCGATGTCTTGCTGATTAGTTGCTGATAGCGAAAACAAAATCAAAATAAATCGAAGGAAACGTTAAGGATGCATAGAGACTTAGGAAATAAAAGCAAATATTATGGATACTCTAATCATTCATTTTCATTTCTTCAGATCATCTGTTCTAATCTCCAGGTGTTTTATGAACTCATCAGTTGCCAGTTGGTTTGGTAGAGCACAATGCATCGGCATCGCAGAGCTCATAGGTTAGAATCCCGTTCATGCCTGAATGTAGCTTTTTCAGGCTTCATTAATTGCTACGATGGCCTTTCATATTTTGAAGTGAGAAAAATTAGTGTGAATCACAAAGGACATAAAGAATGCTAAGTTTAGAGGTATAGTTTTGCGGAGCATTGTGACACAGTGGCCAAATTTATACTAGGGACGCATTATCCGACGCCGAGTTTATAGAAGGCAGCCTGCGTAGCTTGGCGGTTTAAGGCTTTTTTTAAAGCAATTTGAGTGCGAGCGCACAAAGAGGCGTAGCCGCGAGGAACCGCCTGCCTGGAGTACCCGCATTTTTTATTGCCGCCCCCTATTACTTTTGACAACCCGATGACAGGTTTTGTGAATCGTATTAACACAGCTGATTAGAGCATAGATCGTAATAAGCAACTTCCAGCCAACTTGGCAGGGAAAAGTCACTGTGATACTGTAGAGTCTATCAAAACTAGACTATATATCTGATGCTATGGCTCGATGGCGGCGAAGGGCAAAGCCTGTCAAGGAAGGAATCGAGAGAAGTGTAAACGATAATTGTAGACTTTCTTGTTGTCCGCTCAAGATCAAATTAGGAGAATCTAAGCATTTCCATTCAAAACCTTCTCAAGGTCTCTAAGCGTGAAGGATTTCAAATTGGCACTTTGTCAGAAATCTGAAATTGGTCTAGAAATAGAAAGATCAGACACATCATCTGATCGTGTATGCCATGCCTGTGTACGTAAAATGAGAAACGCTTTTAACTTCATAATTTCATCTACTCGAGCTTGCAGAAATTGAAGCAAGCCGCGATCGAAGTCCTCAAACAAGAAAAGGACATAAAACATCAGACGACAATTCCATTGCTGTGAAGTTCAGCGATAATATTTCTGAAATTTGGTCGTCGATGATGCTCTTTAACAGCGAAATAACAACGATACTGGTTCTCGTAGACGACAATTCTTGTCTGGTGAGCGCAAACAGTGAAACACGGTAAAAATCATGCTTTGGTCAATACCTGTTGGGAAAACGGCCATCACATCTCTCCCATAAGGCAAATTGTGTTCGGCTGTTTCTTGCTGGTGTTTGGCAGTTAACAATTTCGCGATATTCGAGAAGAATATTCTGGCGCGATAACGCTTTCGACAACGCTTTTTCGATTACGGTATTTTCTTTTTTCACGTCAAAGATCTGCGTTGTAATCAGTGTTGTTCCTTGGAGCTGTCCCTTGGGAGATTAGCGAAAATTTTGATTGAGGGATTAGCCTTCTGCTCCAATGGAAATGGCCAGTGCGCCAGCGCACTGTACTAACAAAAAATGCCGGTCATCTGTGTAGGCGGTTTCTCGGTTGTCTCTCTCCCAGGCTCCTTGCGGCTTCGCCGCTGGTTATCGCGGCTTCGCGATAAAAACCGCCAAGTACGCAGGCTAATAGAAGGAGACAACAGTTATCCGGCTTATTTGGGTATAATGGTAATAGGACTGGGTGGAGTCCAATTCGGTCTGTAATCATACGAGCTAGTGATTAACAAAATCGAACGACCACGAAGCGGGAGTCCGATTTGTTAATCGTGAGTATGATTACAGACTGAATTGGACGACAGGATGTCCTGTTACCATTTCATCATAACAACTACAATTTTTCATAAAAATAAAAGTTTCATTTGAAAAAGAACTTTTAATAGTCATTTTTAATATCACAATTAAAACTACGGAGAATAGCTTGCAAAATGGCTATAAAGTTTCTTTCAAACAGGTCAAACAGTCACCGAAGACTAAGCCTCCACAATCTTACAAAGTTCGTCTCTTGAATTGGTTACTATAGTGATTGCAATCAATATTGTGACTTAAAATGGTTGGCTTATGTAATTGTCCGATTACACTGTCCGATTACAACCGTGACTTTGCACATTAATTAGAGCAAAATACAGCAGTTTATTCATCAATCACGTTTGAGGAAATTGTAATTGTTATGATTAATCCAGTGTTAATAGTAATTATATGGGCAAATTCGTCTTCAGCTGATTCTTCTGGGTCGTCTTAAACAATTTATCCGTCTTAGGCAGACGAATTTACCGTCTCCGTCGGCTGGTGAAACGACAAGATGCCCTGTGCGGTGGCAAGGCGTCTTCTTAGAAGTCCCTTTTTCGTGTATGCTATCTCAAGTAGGTACCTGCCTGAACGAGTTGTATTCGAGCAACCCGATGCGAAGATTTTAATGGGCAAACCAACCAAGAGCCAGACGCAAAACTTAAACTTACCTTCTTCAGTGACAACAAGAGTTGTATGATGTACTGCAGGCGATGAGTGGTTGATTCTTTTGACAGTGCACATGTATTGCCCAGTATCACTCAGGTTCACTTTGTGAATTTCCAGAGCTCCATCACTCGTGATGTTGACTCTTTCTCGTCCAACCTTGGTGATTCCTTTATTGTTCATACCAGCAATCCAATCCCATGTAGTGTCTTGCTGGTCACATCTTTTTGATGTACAAACTGACCAATAGGCGATGTAGAATGTCCCGTCGTTCCTAACCACTTCTTGTAACGCGGGACAGGGCAGAGTTACCTTTTTGCGGATTGTCGCTGGCGAAGAGATGTTGCCATTACCGATTCCTGTAAAGGAAAAAGCTGGTTTGAGAGCAGTGTTTTTGAGAAGACTTGAAAGAATTAAGATAATGGAAGCGATTCTGCGGAGGGCGCTAAATGCATGATTTGGTCTGTAAAGGTAATAAAATAAATATCCAGATTTGTGCGATTTTTGTTATTGACAAACTTGAAAATGATCTGAACTTATTTTTTAAAAAATGAAAGGAACAAATTAAACTAAATTTCTTCATCCAAGACCAACTGCACTTAGAGATTAGGATGCAGAGCTCACAGAGACACGAAATAACGATGGCTACGCGTCACTAGCCTAAATGACTAGAACATTCAATCATCAATGTTTTGCCGTCAATGGTGGTCTGTGGAATTTTCATGTGACTCCAGAGGGAAAAAACCCTAAATGCGTAGACGTAGTATCAAATACTACAAGCGAAGAGAGAAATTAAGGCAAAACTTATCGCGAGAAATGATGCTTGTCATTAAAACGATTTTCTAGTTAGGTAAGATACTCTCCTCAAGTTTTCTTAGGCTGACTTTCCAGTCAGTCCATTTTACGAAGCCAAGGTCGAACGTGAGCAGTATAAGTAAGGTTAAGCGGCGATTTTAGGGGGAGGAAAATAATTCATGTAAGAAGAACAGAAATAAAAATGTTTACAAAGCTTACCTGCGACTTTTAAGAGCCAAAGACACACGAAAACATGATAATCGGTTAAGGAGTGCTTCATGATTTGACCGCGTTTACACGTATAGATGTGCTACGCTTTGTTAGCTGTCAATGACAGACTGACTGCGAGGTTAAATGCTATACGAGATTTATCCAAAAACACGTCACTAGTATTGTGCAATTCAGTAGGCGGACGCATACTGATCATTCCTTACCTAGCGGTTTTTCCCTTTCGCTCATACGTCGGTAGAGGATGAGGTTACGCAAGGTACAAGGACAAAAAGATACTGTATACCATCTCCTATTTGTAGTTGTTTCGCCGTGTCGTGATGTTTCTTTATTTTTTATCTGTTAGTGAATTTAATATCAAACATGTTCTGTTGTTCAAGCAGATTAACAGCTTTTGTCAATATTGATTGTTAATTGTAGAATTCATGACTACTCAATAAATCCCTTATTTACTTTGGGATTCGCTTGTCCAAATTAAGTCCCGCAATGAAGTTGAAAGTGAAAATATAACACAAAAAAAGAATAATATTGGTTGTGGATAGGTATTTCATCCAAAAGTATTGTTCGATCATTATCACGAGCAACAGAAAACATCACAGCACTTTCTAAATTAAAGAAAAAGAAAACACGACTTTTAGATCATCGGCAGGTGGTGTTTAAGCTGGTTGAGCCGAGCTCAATTGTTTGCTTTAGTAATGTGGGGAAACCCCGGTTGAACGTCCTATGAAAAGACGCGACACGTGTATTTGCTCGCTGACTGAGATCAGTAGAAGACGTAAGGTGTCATGTGGGTAATGTTGTTGAACTTGATACAAACCAGGAGAGGTTCAGGAGGCTAGAACGAAGGACAGAGTCTATCGGGCATTTACTGGCGCTTTTAGAAATGTAACACTGGCAGGTCTTGAGATTCTTTGGAAGATTTCTGATTATGCTCGCAGAAGAAACGACAAGGCAATTAACGCAGGTCCTCCTTCCAGAGACTAAGTAGAGAAACCAACATCCCCATCGTAATTTCCAACAATTTAGTGTCTAGTTATTCATCTTATATGGGTATATTTGTAACTTTCTGATTAACATCAACTCCACGTTAATTCCGATACTGTTGAATACTGCTGTAGAAGCTCCATATTTTAACGTAAAAAAACAAACAAACCAACAACAAAGAACAAAACCAAACACAGAACTAAGCAAGAGTGAATTTTGAACTAGCTCTTGTACGAAAACAGGCCGACTATGATAATCGATCTAAGAAGCGGAAATCAGTGGCGAGTATGAAAGGTCAAGACATCGGATATTAATTATCACATAGCGTTTTGCACAAACTGCCGTCAATTCTTTATTTATGGTGTATTTAAAATCATGTCGTAACTCCATGACAATTGTGAAAAACGCTTCTTTGTTGCCTTGCTGTAAAGGTAACTTATACAGATTGCGGCCGCTTGTTTTAAAACTGTTGTAAAAATAATGATAGCGAACTCCGCTGAGAATAGTTTAAAACTGTAATATCAAGGTAAAGCCCTGTTCACGCATGGATGTGTTCTTGTTTGTTAACAAATAGAGCCTCACTCACCTAAGGTAAGAAATAACAAAATACACTACATACTCAAGCAGCTTACCTGAACTGAGAAAGCCCTCTAAGGGAGTGCTTAGCAGCAAGAAAATGACAAGGTTATTCTGACCCATAAATTGCGTTAAAGGAACAGCGGAGCGCTTACAGACCGGCAGTTTATGAGAATTACTTTGCAGTATGAGTCAGTTCTGAATGACGCGTTCAAATGAATACATCACCCCACCATGACCAAATAAGGACGTTATACGTCATATCAGTGATCAGGTGACATGTAGTGGCACGTGGTGGTTTTTGCGCCAACCCACGTGTGCAGTTTCTAGGTTTTAAAAATGTTTAAAATTCATTTGCGGTTTTATTTCTACGATTCAATCTCGGCGAGAACCAAATGAACCCTTAAAACAGTTGAACTAGTGAGCAGCGGCTCTCTCCGTAAGAGAGCATAACTGTTTCGGTTTCTGCTTCTTTGTTGTTGTTTTCATCCGGGAAATAGCAACCGTTTCCTTGACCGTGTCGAAATGTCAGAAAACTCGTGTACCATGATACGACAACGCATGAAGCCAAGTTTAAGGATTATGCATTAAAGGATAGAGTCAGTATCGATATATTTTTGTTTCCATTCAATAACGTGAATCGTTGTTCTCTATTCTCAAAAACTAGTAAACTCAAAAAGGTTTACATCACGACCGAACCACAGACTAGAGGGGAAATCCCCTTGTTCACTTTGTATACGTAATTGAGTAAACAAAGCGTCACAGTTTTCGAGTTTCCCTACTGAAATCAAAGCAATAGAAGTATTCCAACCACCCTGCAGACTTAATTGCTAGAGATAACAACAATAATCTAACGCATAATGATTTTTCTTGGTGCTTCTTGCTGTCTTACTTGGTTAACGGATGTTAACTAATTACACATTCAGTTTTCCTTATTATGCTCGAATATACCCTGTCTGTGGATAAAATGGCTGACGTCGGCATCTAGGGCTCGATACGGTGAAGATTTAGTTACCCTGATTTTTCTTAACGTTTTAAAATGAGCGACGTAACTTGTTCGCAACCAGGTAAACCCTACGGATCACAACAAGTTAATTTAAAACAATAACTTGACAGTGTTATTTTCTCGTGATCCGTTGGTGTCGTATGGCAAATTTGAGGTTCTACTATGCATGACTAACATTCATTTAGCATGATATCATTGGTTCGTTTGTCAAGATACCCTTTTGTTTTTAGTTTGATCAGCCGATGTTTTCAAGTGTCAGACGAAGACAATAACATCCGCTACGTGTGCGACTGCACGTTTGCCTACGGCAAAGTGGAGTCGGAATTGAGATTCTAGAAAGTAGCAATAATAGGCCGCGTTCGATATAACAATATTGTTCCAACATTGCTCCGAGGCTTTTAGGACAAACTGCTGTATTTGGTGTTGTTTTCTTTGTATCCAAGTCTCTTTTGGGAATTGAGAGACAAAAGAAACTTAGAAAATTTACAATTTTGACCCGAAAGCCTCGGAGACATATTAGAATATTGATCGTGGCCTATTAGGGAAAAAAAGATAATTAAATTATTTTACGACATTTCAATTGTGTGTTATGTAGAATTCACCTCCTGAAAAAAAGTGATTAATTATCAGTCATCTTTCCTTCCATTTTCATTGTATTTTAACATAGCTTCATCGTGGTTTTCTGTTCACTGCTCATCAGTTTTCCCCTGCCGCTGCAGTGTCACCATCTTAATGTTGCTGTGTTCGTTGTTGTTTTTATCTTAAGCTCGAACTCCTCAAAAATTAGACTTAAAGGATAACTATTTTTTGCAGGGAAGCAACATATGTGTATATTATATCAGTTACAATGACGGCATAAAAGATTAAACGGATTTTGCCCTTTTTGACAGACACAAAATTACTCTTTCTTGATAAAGGAGCTAAAAGCGTATTTCGACTGTTTTAAGATGAATTTCCTAAGATTTGACAAAGCGGACATAACGAATGGCATAAAAATTATGAAAGTCACTGTTTGCATTAACCCATAAAACTGGTTTACTGCGCTTGTAAACCACACGAACTTACCATGGTCTTTTGCCCAGCTGTTCGTGTTTTACTTAAGTGTAAAGTCGAACGTGACGAGTATTAGTAAGGTTAAACGGCGATTTTAAGACAAGTAATTGTAAATTAATCCGTGTAAGAAGTACAAAAAGAAAAAAAACTACCTTCAAAACATACCTGTGACTTGTAAAACCTAAAGACTCACAAAGACATGAAGATCGGTTAACATGGTTAAAGAGTGCCTCGTCATTTCTTTTTGAACAAATAGGTGTGCTACACTTAGCTGTTGATGACAGGCTGACTGCAAGGTTAAATGCAAGGACACGTCATCAGTGTGCCATAATTATATTTAGCCAGACGCGTCATTCCACGACTTGTTGTCATTCCACGACTTGTTGTCATTCCACGACATTATAGCAACCTCGTGGTTTTTTGCTTTTTCTTTTGTCTAAAGAGCCGCTAAAGCGAACGTTTTTCGTGCCACTCTTCGACATTTTGAGGCTCAATTAGATTGAGGCAAAGTATAAGGAAGAAAAAGACGCTGTATAGAAATACTGCTTTTGATAAGTTACCATACGTGGTGTTTGTATTCGTTTTTATCAGTAGCTGAATAAAATATCAAACATTCGAAAACATGCAGTGTTTTCAAGCACATTAGCAGCAGATGTCAATATTCACTGATTTGCCAACTCGGATCAAAGTTTCTTTTTGTCCCATAGAGTCCCGTAATGAAAACATGATGAAAGTGAAAGTGACAGCAAAAAGATTGACATTGATTTTCATGCGAAAACTTTAAAGAGAGAGTCGTAAGGCGCAGAAAACATCACTTGAGCGTAAGTTGTAAAGGGAAAGAAAATACGACTTTGTCAAATATCACCGGCAGTCTTTTTTAAAAAAATGAATTGGTGACCTGTAGATAATGAATGACTTCAAAAAATTTCCTGTTACTTTAAAATAACGTATTTTCAGTTTCGATATCGACTTCCTGACGGCCATTGAATCACTGGGCCTCAAAAATATCGCCAGTTGTCCCATTTTAAAAACTTACTGCACTGTGAAATCTGCCTGCAATCAAATTAGTGCACATTTCGTTGTCTCTCAAAATAGGATTTCAACCCTTAAATGATGGTAAATCCTTAAAATTGTTAAATTGATCTAAATGAGAGTAAACATATTAAATCACATGAGCAGCACAATTTTCATAAGTGGCTAACTTGTATTGGGACAACTGTGGCAGTTAGGAAATGACAACATTTTCCGTGTTTCTATTTTTGTTATAGAAACTCGGGTGGAATTTTGGAGAACGCCGAGAAATGTTGTAAGCAGGCGAGTATTTCCACAGCTTTTTCGAGTCCTCTCAATAGGTTTCACGAGTCTTTCTATCTCAATAGACATACGGAGATAATATTTTTTGAACAGTGCTATTATCAAAATGTAAATTCACTTTGCTCACTTCATCATAACGTCAACATCTTTGTGTCTTTTGAAGATCTTTCAAGCACAGCTTTCAGCGCCCGCTACTAAATGTTTCATGAAGTAAAGCAATGCCCGGTCTCGTCCCTTTGTGCAATGCACAGACGGCGCTGTGGATGATGCAATATCATTTTTTCCCCTTATCCCATAATTACAGTGGAATCCCGATTTCCCGAACCCTCATTTTTTCGAGCCTACCGATGACTCCAACCAAAAGTCGTTTCCCCTCCTCAGTCAAACGCTGTAACCCCCGATTTCTCGAACTATCCGATTTTTCGAACCAATTTTTGTTACCCTTGGAGGTTCTAAAAATCAGGATTTCACTGTAGTATCAGCTAAGACTATAGAATGTTTCTTTGGTTTTAGAAATCTTTTTTAACTGAAAGTTCTTCATGAGCAAGCTGAGGCGACTATGATTTTTGTGTGGCCCGGATAAAAAATAACTTTATTCTGATTCGTTCCTGAACACTCACGTAACGCGACAAGACGGTCGACAAGACGTCTTAAACTGTATTTGTATATTTAATTACTGTACATGAAGGAAATAAAAGAGAAATACATGCAGCAGAGCGTTACGGAATTTTGTGTTAAAAGCCAACTAAGCTAAACAAACCGGTTTGCCTCTTTTACCGCTGGCCGTTTCATCTACCCATCAGGATAATCCACCGTTGATTTCGTAATTTCCGTACAATTTAGCAACTATTTATTCACCTTCCTATAAATACGTAACTCCTTTACTCGATTGTTTTTTGTTAGAGCATCCTTCGTGTCTTATGAACAATTTATCACACATCATTACCTTCTGTATTATCTTTTGTATCTCCTTTTATAGTCCTATTGTAGTTCATGTTGTATTAATAAATAATAAATGCTCTTAAATTGTACTTTAAAAAAAATGAACAATTTATCTCTGATGTGAAATGTTTGCAAAACTCTTGCTTTGTTCAGTTCACAATTAGAAAAAAGAAACTGTGCTAGAACTTGAGCTCGTGTACAAAAATAGCCCGAGAAGCGGAAAATCTGCGGCGCTACGTGGCCGGAATATTATTTGAAAGGTCAAGACACGTACACCGGATATTATGAAATAGCCTTGGGAACAAAGCTTAAAAAAAAAGCATAAAGCATAAATCAAAGCATAAAATCACGTCGTTGTCCATTGCTCCTGTCAAATACGCTTCTTTTCTTGCCCTCGATTGAAGTAAAAGTGACTGAGACTAATTTCGGCCGCATATTTTAAAACTGTTGTGAAAATGATGTTGAACTCCAGAGAGGTTAAGTCTTCGTAAAGTCTTAACTTCAACGTGTACGTAAAACAACGTTCTCGCCTTTTGCTCGTATTTGTAAACAAATAGCACCCCGTTCACTTACGCTAGAAACTGAGATCTAGAAATAACCAAAATGTATTTTACTCAGCCTACCTGAACCGAGAAAGGCTTCTGAAAGAGTGACTAGCAGCAAACAGTTGACAAGTAACTTCGTTCGTCCCATAGTAACTGTTGTCGTGCCCGAAACAAATCAGGCGAAGACCGGCACTTTATGAGTCAACGAGCTCAACGGAAAACTGTTCTTTCTCGGACAAGTCTGCTACATGCACTTGGGCGTCATCGCTATATTTATCTCCATCATGTCTAAACAAGGAAGCAATGCGTCATTATAGTTTGAAAGTTTTTGTCCACCACGTGCGTATTTCTCTATTTTTTGTTTTTGTTTTTTTTCTTTTGTATGATTTCTGTCTCGGTGAATGCCATGTAACCCAAATCAAACAACACGGCTGTGCCACTTATTTCGCAAGAAACTAGCAGTAAACTTAATTTGACGTTTATTATTCAATACCATAGAAACTGGTCGGCAAAGGTTACATATAGATGTCGCTAAAAAGTCTTTTTATTATCATGGTGCATGCACATTTAATAGCCTTCCAACGAACATAAAGATTTTGCCACCTAAGGAACGTTTCAAGGCTATCTCCGATTTTTTTTCTTAGGTTATTGTTTAGAACATTTTCAATTCGATATCCAGTTTTTATGAGAACGCTATTACCTTTTTAAGCTTTTTAATTTTTTAAACATTTCTGCGTATCTTTTATAGTAGTTACTTTTTTATAGATATATATTATTTATACATGCTCTTTTTATTTTACGTTATACAGGGCTCCCGTTGATACCAGTCCTGCGACTGAAGGGGTCACCCTGTTTAAATATCGATTATTATTATTATTATTATTATTATTATTATTATTATTATGCGTTGTTGAGCAAGCGTAAGATTTTATGATGGTCGGACATTGAAGAGGTTCTTGTTTGCGAGTTCAGAGACCAATATTCAGTCGAGTTCTATGATCACATGGTCGAGTTCTATCAGATCAACAGCAGGTGTTTCCTCGAGACAATATATCCGATCCCGAACGGGCCACGAAATAATCCGTTAAATTATCCTCATAATATTATCCTTACAGTTTCACGGGTCTCCAAATGTCAGAAGCACGGGAACCTTGGCTCGCAAAGTATGAAGCCTAGGTCGAGGGATTCTTGTAGAAAACTGTTTTATTATAGGCATTTTTTTTTCTATCCAAAAGCGAAGTTCGTTCATGTCTCATGATGTCTTCTCTCCGCAAACAATAGTGTTTAGTCTAAGCCTAATGTAACGATTGAGTCCACACGGAGGAAACCCATTTTGAGGGTTTGTGCTTGAATGACATGAATAGTAAACTTGTTTCACAAAGTAGGCATAACTTTGTGCCTCGTTCTTCCTAGTTAAATGATTCAGCTTAATTTGCCAGTTCCCTTGCTGAAATCAAAGCAGTAACAGTTTTCCCAACTAACTTACGACCCAACCACTGAAAACGTTATTTTTTATTCTTGTTACTTCGTGCTGACAGGTTAACATATATATTAACTGCAGTACGTAAATATTCAATTGCTATCTTACGGCCTGTCTGTGGTTAAAATTGCTGACATCAGCGTCTAGATTTCCATTCGAAAAACGCAAAAACTGTTTAAAAAGAACGGCGTAGCTCCATCGCAGCCAAGTAAAGATCACTAATCAGAACAACTTCAGCTGTTGGTGTCATATGGAAAAGTGTGCGCAGTATAATACATTCTTTAGCATATCATAATTAAGATAATTGAATGTGAAGATACCTTTTACGGCGATCTCGTGAAACATAAGACGGCGACAGTAACACTGGGGAGACCGCAAGTTGATTAAGGATTGAATTTTTTCCTCAGTGTACCAGGCGCAGTCAATCGATAAACCGATAATCGATATCAGTCGATAACAATCGATATCAATCAAAGATTGGTATCGATTGCCGATAGCAATCGATGAAAATTGATGAAGAAAAAAAGTTGTGATTTTGATTGTTATCGATTGCTGAAGGTAATCGATAACGATTGATTCAACGATTGGTATCGATAGGTAAAGGTAAAGGTAAAGGTAAACTTTATCTAGCCTGGGTGGCCCATTCAGCGACGAGGCTGATATCCAGAGGGGGCCTGGACTAAAAATGTAATAATTAAAATTATTATATGGAGAAGAGTGTTTTACTGGGAACTAAACCACTCGTAGATTCCATACGCCACTTCATCCGGGACCCGAGTGGCGTATTTTCCGTATGTCACCTTTGTGAGTGTCGTATCGTTCAATGACGTCACGATTCCCGCCTTTTGCTTTTGTTGAATTGGTTTCTCCATATAATAAAAAGAACATTACACGTTGGCTCGAAGATATGAATTTTATGTTCTCGTGGCAAGAACAATATCTCACTCGAACATAAAATTCATATCTTCTCGCCACCGTGTAATATCCTCTATATACAAGACATCGTGATAATTTAAAAATACAAGATAAAATTTTAAAAATACAAGATATAAATTTAAAAATACAAGTAATAATTAAAAGTATAGAGTATAAACGAGCATGCAATAATTTATAAAAACCTAATTCCTATATAATTTAAAAATTGTAGGGGTCAATTGAAACTTTGAAAGAAGAAAGTGACTCGGCGTTTTGAATTATTATTGATTATTATCGTTGGCTATCGGAAATTCTTTTGTCCTTGTACAAGTTACGATGATAAAATGATTAACAAAATGTTTCTGTAATGGTTTCATTGAGTCATTTTATCTTCATAGGCTGCGCATCTTCCACAATCATCGACAAAATAATAAGAACAGAAACAGCTAACAGACATTTCGGCTTTACATCTTTCTTTGATAGTTTACGACTGCACCGAAAGAAAATCAGGCTAGAATAGCAGTGTGAAACCCTCCAGTCGTATCGTAGCCTCGGCATTTAGATGAAGCAAAATAAACAACAGAATTAGTGTTCTAGTGATTTCAATTATTTGCATCAGGAAACAAACGTAAGAATAGATCTGGAAGTAAGCCAGGAGAAAAAATGTACCTCTTACTAACCGAGTTCGAGGACCTTACTGTAAGTTACGGACAGAGTTTTTTTCCCATCGATTTATAGCCCAAGGGTGAAGCCCAAGGGCCATAAATCGAAAGGAAAAAGTGAGGATCCGTAATTTATAGTACGGACCGAGAAAACGAGGTTAGTAAGATATATATTATATCTCTACTGTGTGTTTGACGGGTTCGGGAAAGATTTTTGACCGAGTTCGTGAGTACAGACCGAACGCAGTGAGGTCTGTACTCACGACCGACCGGCTTCTGGACCATAATTTGGTATATACCAGTTGGAGGGGGTGTCGAGCTCCCAGTTGTAAAAAAAGGTTTTTCAGTGAACAATACGATAAAATACGACAAAAATACAATAGGAAGCTGAGCGATCAATTACAATAAAAATACAGTAAAAATATATATGTACAGTAGAATGATTAAATCATTCTTGTTTTAAACCTCATTAACCATCTTTGTTTTAAAAGCTTTCTTAACGTTTACAGAAACTTTACACAATTTATACCACTATGTTGCTGCAGTGAAGAAACTGTTGATGATTCTTCTCGCTATGGAAAGGTCCCGATAAACATCCTCCGAAAGTCTAGTGACAGAATCTAAACAATTAACAGCATCAACAATTTGGTCAATCTTGGTTTTTATTACATGCGGGATGCTCCATTATGCCAAATCGACCGGTCAGAGGGATCCTTTCTGAACAGTGGTTAGTGATCGAACCTAGCGCTTCTTGGACATCGAACATTTGCGAAGGGCTTACCAAGATACGGGAAATACTTTCAATTTCCTCCAACACAACATTTTGAAATTTGCTCTTTGACCAGTCTTTCTCGGTTAGGTCATCAGATGTTGTTACCATACCTCTGAATAAAAAGGGCACCATTTTCAAAACGCGAGATACCATTTTTTGAAATAAAGTACACCACATATTGGAGCCGGTGCCATTTGTAGAAATGGATATCTCATTTATAAATATAGAGGCACCATTTACAAAAGTAGAGTCAACATTAATAACCAAAGTGGCTGTGAGCCACTGAACTTGGAAAATAAATTATGAAAGGGTGTTATGAGGCATTGCTCATTAAGGAACTACTTGTGATGTGAGGGCAGTCTAACTTTCCAACAAGCCCATAAACTTGAGCCTTTTTCCATTCAGGGGTGTGTTGTGATATTTGCAAAATGAAAAAGTTCAACCTTAAGGAACTCTTTGTTACTCAGGCCTGCCTACACGTTTTACATTACCTGTATCTGTACATGTCTTCCTTGTGCTGAAGTCAAAAACGGCAAGATCATTTTGTTTGATCAAAAGTGAGGTATAGACTGCGAGAAACACTCGAGCCTGCGGTACGTAAATAAATGACTAATACTTTTTCTGTTTTCAGGCTTGATTTCCTCTGATCTCTCGAGTACGCGAGTCAGGTCTACAGGTGCGCGCGGGATCCTTTCTGCACAGTGGTTAGTGATCGAACCTATTCCGTTTTAAGTGGTATCTTTTAGGGGTCTAATGAAGCTCAAGCAACGTCTACATTAGTCTCCCGTAGGAGTTAAATTCAAATTTTCCGACGAGCATCCCTTGCCTTTTCATATGGGAGTTTCCCCCCACGGTTTCCAAATGTCTAACGGGAAGTGAAGGAGTGAAGGAGTGAAGGAGTGAAGGAGTGAAGGAGTGAAGGAGTGAAGGAGTGAAGGAGTGAAGGAGTGAAGGAGTGAAGGAGTGAAGGAGTGAAGGAGTGAAGGAGTGAAGGAGTGAAGGAGTGAAGGAGTGAAGGAGTGAAGGAGTGACGGAGTGAAGGAGTGACGGAGTGAAGGAGTGAAGTAATAGTTATTAATAGTATATTTTTATTGCACCTTACTCTTCAAAGGGAGGTATTGGTCTAGTTACAATAAAGCTTTCAACGTTTACTAATAACAACACAAAATAATATTACCCATATCTGTATACAATAAACTGGGAAACTCATAGTGCTAATTACTTTTGTGAAATGAGAATCTCTTTTCTCTTTTGAAACATTAAATGGATATAATTACCTATTATTTTGAATGAAAAGTGAAGGAGTGAAGGAGTGAAGGAGTGAAGGAGTGAAGGAGTGAAGGAGTGAAGGAGTGAAGGAGTGAAGGAGTGAAGGAGTGAAGGAGTGAAGGAGTGAAGGAGTGAAGGAGTGAAGGAGTGAAGGAGTGAAGGAGTGAAGGAGTGAAGGAGTGAAGGAGTGAAGGAGTGAAGGAGTGAAGGAGTGAAGGAATGATGGAGTGAAATCGTTCCACTACTACAATAAATATTCAATGAAAAATGAAAACACCAATCACAAAAATTAAAGCACCACTCAAAAAATCGAGGCACCATTCATGAAAATAAAAGCACCATCTACAAAATTGAAAGCACCATTTATATAGGTAAAGTGGGCACCACTGCTTAAAATGGAGGCAGCATTTACAAAAGTAAACTAAGCGCCATTTATGAAATAAAGGCAACATTTACAAAATTTATGGCACCATTTTACAAAAGTAAACTTGCAGCATTTATGAAAATAAAGGCACCAGGTACGAAAATAGATGTACCATTTATGAAAAACAAGGCACCAGTAATAAAATTGATGACACCATATTCATAAAAGTAATCTAGGCACAGTTTACGAAAATAAAGGCACCAGGTTTAAGATGCACCATTTAATGAAAATAAAGGCACCATTTACGAAAATGAAGGCACCATTTACAAAAATAGAGACACCATTAAAAAAAATAAAGGCACCATTTACAAAAATGAAGGCACCGTTTACAAAAATGGAGGGGGCTGAATTTTGGCGGTAATGGCACCTCATAGACTAGGCACATGTAGAAGCTGTAAAATAAGTCCCTCTTATTCTTTTGTTTATGAAGTATATCGAACACGAAAGACATTTCCAATCACCAAGAAGAGGTCGATCTGTAGATCTGTGCTGTCTTCACAGAGCAAGTACTAGTAGCACCAAATGTACCATCCCAGTTGCCAGAAAGTAGCCTATGGAAATAAACATGGTATACTTGTAAACTGAGTAAATGGTTGTTAACATGATACCGTTGCGACTTTCACACCGGCGCCAATCTTCTCCGGTTCACGCTAATGGTTCTGTATCTGTTTACATAATACTGGCGAGAATTCGATTCAATATTGTACGGGAAGGAGACGTTCGACGTAAGTTTTAGTTAACTTGTATTACAATTTTAAATTTATCAACGCAAACCCATAACCGATAATCAAGCTTCAGTTTACTTTCTTTCACTCTTAGTTGCGGGGGAAGCATTCCACCTGTTCACAGCTGTTTTTTTTTTGTTTTTTCAGACAACTTTCAACTAACACGGGCATTAGATCAACGCTAATCAGCGTTATAAACTTACCATTCACTGAGTTCTTCACCGCTTCCAAATTTACCTCTGCTCTTAATTCATGAACTACCCTACTCCCTAACCAGTGGATTTAACTACCCTCGCTAAATTGTTACTAAAGCTATCTCTGAATCGATTTCCAAATCCCTTATTGGTTCTGTCGAGTTAAATTCACATATGAAGTTTCCTATGTTGTTTGATATCATTAACGTACAATTCAATTAGACAACTTCCTGTAATTTCGCTACGAAAGCTAGAAAAGACTAACTATCGTAGTAAAACTCTTACTGACGAAACTAACACAGAACCGAACGACTGACTGACTGATTGACTGATGACGGCCTATCAATTGACGCTTCTTTGGTGAAGAATATCATTAAAAAACGAAGATTCAAAAGATCCCAGTGTGTAGTTTGGGCACCTCTTCCCTAGAAAGTGTGGTGCGCTAATATTCCCCTACAAGACCCTCACTATAGAGAACTTCAGTCCGGTACGAAATCTCGCAGCAGTATTATACAAACAAAGAACGACCACTCGTTTCGGTGTGACTTCAGTCTAGTGGGAGACTGGGATCGGGTGGTGCATGCGTAGCTTTTATCAGGCGACCAAAGTTGCCTGCGTAAGCCACGTTGGACATGTGTGGAAGAAAAGTTTTCGCTTCGTGTGAATAAATTCGTGACACGAAATCAAGTAGTCATCCCTGTTTGGAGCTCACCCAGGTGCTAGTTTTCTAATTTTACCCCCACCCCCCCCCCCCCCCCCCCACCCCGAATAAAGGTTTAGTTGTACTTACTGACTCAGTGGTGTAACTATTACAGAAATTAAAAAATATTTATCGGGGTTAAAGTTGGAAAGAAAGAAACGAAATAACCATTGTAAATGTAGTGCCTCGGATTTATTTATCCCACACCAGGGCTTGAACGATGATTTTATGATAATTTTATGTCCGAGAAATTACAACTTCCTTGCATGAGTCTTCTAGACCTTCCTGCATTCCACGTCAGGACGTACGAACAATAGTACCAGAGCGAGGTTGGGGTGAACATTTTCATACATTTGCTGTATTTTTGTCCACCTTGACCTCGACTCGGCGCCATTGTTTGTTGGAATTAATGCGGGAAAGGTCTATTTGACGATGTTCTTGGCACAAACGCCATGGTTAAAAAGCCAATTATTAACCCGAATACGACTAGAATACGAATACAACTTTAGTCCATTAAATAATTTACAAAGTTGCAGCTTAGTATTCCTTCACTTTTTATAAGGTGTGCGTGCCAGTGTTGTGAAGAGTAAAGTACAATTTTAGGACGATCGCGCCCAAAATGTTCCACTGAATCGATTTTTTAAAACCTTATTATAAAGTAAGGAAAAGATCAACCTTTGCCAAAACGTATTCAATTCAACATAACAAGAATATAACGTAAACTTTTGGAGCTGATTCCGTTCCTTGAGGTTGAATAGGCCTAGAAAAAGAATAGATATTGGCCTTGTACGTCAACATTCGAAGAAAACTTCGCTCTCACGAGATCGAGAGCAGAAAAAGCGAAATATTGATAAATTCTCACGAATAGATTTTTCCTGTTTTTTTTTTTTTTACTTAAAATGGATAAAATTGGGAAAGGAGTTGATGCACGGAAAGAAAAATGGGGTCACCGAGTATGCAAGAGTGTAAATTGCAGGCGAAGTTAGCGCACCCGGTGCCAATCTTTATACTTGCTTATGTTTCTTCCTTAGCACACGCGCTTGATGTGTGACGTGGCGTGGCGCTAAGACGTGAATTTCGTGCGTAGAAAGGATGCGCAGTAACAATGGGCGCGAACGTCCTTAAGAACCCTACGTTAGCAAGTATAAACGCCAAAGGAGTATTTACCTCGAGAAGGTGCGCTTGATTTCGCATTTGGCGTTGCCGTTGGACTTGCGACTGTAAAAAAAAAAATAAATAAAATAATAATAATAATAATAATAATAATAATAATAAAAAACATATGATGAACATTAGATCTGATACAGAAACATTCACCACTGCATTCTCGTTCTCCCAAACTTCCATTCGTATTTCTATGACTTGATAGAGACGTAAGATGTTTTCCATTTCTTAAGTAATAGACTATTTGTTCTAGATCTCCTTGAAGTGAACTATCACCTCATCAATCTCTTCAATCTCGCGTTGAGCGCGCTTTAAAAGCCTTACGTTATTGTATGGCCGTTCACCCGCTTTCCCCCTGCCCCCCTTTTAATGACATTAAGACAGTACTTTCAGGAGCCATAATCGGGGATGGAGACCGTAAGCGCGCGCCATTTCTAGTATTGGGGCTGTCCCTATGATATGGAACAAATTTTCTATTTTTAGAACAAATTGCGCCATCATCTGTGGCACACGCGCATACATTCTGCGAGGATTTACGGATGTAGCGCGGGGAAATGGCTTCCGAAATTCCCGAAATGTTTGACGCTTTTTGCCCACAACTCAATACGTTCATGTCTGTTGGCATTTTACTTTAGTATTTTCGTCTTAAGCTGCTCCAGTTTGCGTGAAGTAATACAGTGTCGAATTTAGTTATGTCCCACTTTATATCACTGACGAAATTGTGTTCCGCTGCTTCTTTGACTTCTTTTACAAGAGCTCCGCATTACTCCCCTCCAAGTTTCACATATGTTGAAGATTAACAGCTTTTCCATGACACAGCAAAAACCTAGTTGGATATATTTGGATATAGCAGCGTTTCAGGACTTCAAAGTTTCCCTCCTCTTGCCACACACTTGCGAGGATTTTGCCAGAGTCTATCGCGACCGAAAAGTAAAAAAATAATAATAATTGCAAGTTTGAGTTCCGCCTGAATTGTAAGCAACGATTCATGTTTTATCAAGGCCTAATAAGTGACAATAAAGTTTGTGTCTGTAGACGCTGCTCAGTTTTGTTTGAGTAAAAATCCAATAAATTGTCTGTTGTCGATGAATAAGAGCGCCCACCGATGCGTGTTTTGTACAGTCAGTAAACATGAAAAATTGGACTTCCCCACTGTCGTGTGAACTCATATAATGTCTCTAGTTTTTAAATATGTTTAAGGTTGATAAATGTTTGAGAACATATTAAAAGCTTAGCTGAAAATATGTGAATACAGCAGAAGTAATCGGCAAAGTTACGATGACGCTTTCTCTGATCAACTCGAACAACGATTTCGATTTTGCTGGTTGAGCTATCAAAACTCCTTGTCTATTTTATTTTCGCAGTGTAAAATTTCACTATGTTAAAGAAACACATATGATGTGAGTAGCCTTTTGGCGTTGGTGAAAATTGTTGCAGCATCTCAGCACAAAAGACAACGAAAGAAATCTTTGTCAAGATTGACAATTGAAAACACCGACTTGGACTTGAAAGTGCACGGTCGCGCTGCACTATGCAAATGAGCTACTCAAAAACTTTTGCAAACTCGCCAAGCAAACAGAAACGATAAGAAACTATCAAAAACAGGTTCTGGTTATGATTGAGCATTGTTTGGGAAACTCTCAAATTAACTCGATACCAGCGTAAAGAGTTTTCTTTCATAACTTTTCTTCACAGAGCAAACGCAAAGGCTTACGCGTTCAACTAGCGCGAGCAGATATTATTCATTCACAGCGCGAAATTGAAGTCTTGTTTTCGACCCTGAAAAACTCACCTTTTCCATCAGCTCAGAGCATAAAATGACATATAAGAGCCCTTGATCTTATTCCTTGCCTTAGCGGATCCCAAGACTTACGGTCTCCGTCCCCGATTATGGCTCCTGGTACTTTACAATACATTGCCCACAATACGCAACTGAAGTTACGAACTGACGTACTTAAGTTGCTTAATATTGTGAACGTCAGTGTTCTGAAAAACAATGGATTACCCAAACGTTAACTAGTAAAACTTTCAATTGACATCTACCTCCAGAAGGTCCGTTTGATTGTGATTCTGTCGTTGGACTTTGGACTGTAAAAAATAAAGAAAATAGATTATTTACTGCTCTGATCTGGAAACACTCGCCACAGCATTTCTCGTACGCGTTTTCCCAAAATAGGCCATGTTCGAGATATCAATATTTTAACATTACTCCGAGACTTTTAGGACAAAATTCTATATTTGGTAGTGTTTTCTTCGTTTCCAAGTCTCTTTTGGGAATTCAGGGACAAAAGAAACTTTCAAAAAATTGCAATTTTGCCCTAGAAGTCTCGGGGCCATGTCAAAATATTGATATATTGTACGTGGCCTATTTATTCCACTCGTGTTTCTGTAACTCGAAATTAAGAAGCACGGATTTTTTTTTCAGTTTCTTAAATAGAGAAAAATTGAAGGGAATAGGCGTACGAGCAGGGGGGACGGGGTGGACCCCCCCCCCCTCCAGTTACGGAAATTATGTGATTTTTCGGGAAAAACGCTTCATGGTTCGGGCAAAGACACTTGAGAGAAAATGTTACAAAATAATGCTGTTGGCGTGATTTTAAAAACTCATAAATAAAAAGTTTAAAAGCTTTTTCCTTTAACAAGTTTTACTGATAGTTTACTCGGATTGAAACTGTTGATAGAGTATAATTGATTGAGTGAGTATGCAAGCTTTGAATATAACCATTTTTGGAATTATAGCAGTTTCATTAGATGCTGGACTGTGAACGTTTGTTTTTTTTTCCGCATTCGGGCATTGCGTAAATGTTTCGGGCAAGAAGGTCACCGCTCCCCCCCCCCCCCCCCCCCCGCTCTCCTCCTCCCCCAAGCCCGAAAGTACCCGTACGCCTATGGCCTCACTGCAGACAACTGTAAAGTGATTTATTAGTGTAACTGCAGAATGACTGTGTGATTTATTTTAATAATTGATTCATCTAATAATTGAAAGTTGACGATTTCGCCCCCTCCGCCAACAACTTGGCTAATATGTCACAAAACTGAGACTCAACTTACCCTGAAAGGGCTCTACACTGAGGTGTACAACTGATTCGCGTGGCAATCCTATGTCAGTGTAACCCTTGAATTTACATTGAAAATAACCGCTGTCATTAACTGTGCTGTTCATCAGGATCAGCGTCCCAACTTCGCTAATGTTAACCCTTCCGTGAAACTTGCCGTTTACGGTTTTGTTGCTGCTGAGGGTCCCTTTCCCTAAATCCTCGTCATAGATTTTTTTTCGGAATGATTGTTGTAAGGTCGATCGTTTCCGGATCGCCACCGGTTGCCAAATACCATTTTCGGCTTCATTCGACCACATGAATTCTCCATCCTTGGTAGTCGAACCTTTGGAGGTATCGAAAGGGCACCTCAGTTTCGCATCCATCCCTTCAAATACAGACACATATATGGATGCCGACTCCAAACCTTTAAGAATTAAAAAAACAGAAAATGTTAAGGGTCAATAGCCAAACAAATTTGATTTCTCGTCTTGATAGTCCTGCCAGTAGAGGCAAGAATAACCGTGATGTAAAAACCAATACTCTACAAAAATAACTCTGATTTACTGTGGCAGTTGACAATGTTCTCCTGACCAGTACATTTCTTTGGACAAATAGAATACCCACTGAAATTGCTGAAATAAAATTGCTAGCTTATCGTGCAGGCAGTAAAGATCTCAGTATTGATCTCCGCGAGCATAAACTGTTACAACCAGAATTACTTCATTTTTTCATTTTATTCATTTTACGAAGGAATCATAGTTCATTATCATTCGATGGAAACAGGCAGATACTATCAAAAATTATCAGGAATCGAATCTTAATACTTTTGTCAATGTTATATATTTATTTACAAATTGATCTGAAGTCATGCGCATAATTATTCATGTTTTCACGTTCTGAAAGGTTAATTAACTCCTGTTGAAATACTCTAATCGCAATCGTGTAAACAAAATACTGTCTTTGTCCAAGCCTATTAACTATTTCCTTAGTTTCGTTCCAGTGTTGACAATAACTTTTGGAAGAATGCTGGTGTTAATCTAGAGCCGATAGGGTGTAATAGTGGTGTTTGTTCTGTTTTCAGTCTCCTCTCGCCAGAAGGAAATTATGAAATCCAGAATTCGCAAACGCAATTGTATACCTGTAATTTGAACGCCTTGGACCAAAAATAGCAAAGAGGAATCGATTTACGCATGGCTTCAGGACTTAATGTCATTAACAGACCATGTGCGCGTGGCCACTCGAGCAATCAATACGCTAAGTCGTGTCTGGGTGGTTGGTTTGGCGTCATGTGATAATGAGGACCAATGAAAATCCTCCATTAAAGCGATCATGGCGAACAAGAAAGTATTTCAAGGGTTTTAGTAAACTGAAAGTTTACTTCATCATTGTAGCTTTGTTGTCTCATTAATTTAAAATGAAAGATTGTGGAACATTCGACAGAAATGTTATTCTCTCGTCATGGTTTTATTCCGGATTTATGAGGTAAGCGAGCTAGGTTGTAGTTGGCATTTCTAGCGGACGTTTTCGAATTATAGAACAAGTGCTGTTGTTATGAAGTTTATGGCATGGCGCCCAGAGGCCTATATCGCTCAAACCGTCTCTATATGCTTCTCATTCGCTTCTTCATGGGGAATTCGCAACGGTGGCGGGCTTCGTACTCCGCTTAAAGTGCTTGTTCTCCAATCTCATACTCCTGTTGTTGTTTAGCAAACATCAACTGTATTGAGAATAAGTTATATCTAACTGTAACAAATTAGCAAATGAGAAGATAACCGTTCACAGTCTTACCTAGCTCGAACGTTAAAATAACATATAATTAGCTACATAGCCAGGCGTTGCGTGTATACGAACGATTTCACTAAGCAGCAAGAAATGATTGATACTATTAATTAGACGTGTTTATCCTTCTCAAGTATGTACTTCCTGTCTATGTAATTTGTTGATACATTTGTTTCCCTAGCACGTTTGTAAAACACGGAGATTTAAACTCTTTTTTAAGCTGATAAACATTTCCATATTATTGCTTTTGAACATCACTGTTGTGAGTGATATATCATTACACTAAGGATTACAGTTTGTCTTGATTGTTTTTTTGAATAATTTTTGACAAATAACATGCTTATATGTAAGTCTAGTAGAACATTGATTGCATTTGGATTAAGTTCGTCACATTTAGGTGAATTTCTTTTACCAGATTTTATCTATTTATTGATGTAGCAGCTATTGCTGATCTAAGTTCAGTGCACCTGTTTTATTTATTACGGTTTGATTGGGTCCAATGATTGTTGTGTCTGTCTAGCACGTTTTTTGGTGGAGATGGAAAATCGTTATTACAAAAGCGGATACAGTAACATTCAGTTTTTGTTTTTGTTATTTTAATATCTTTCCTGTTCAAGCAGCCATTGTTAGCAAAGGAATTTTCTTAAAGTTAAACATTTACAAATTATTGTCTCTGAATATCATTGTTATGAGAGATATATCATGACACTAAGGATAACAGTTTGTGTTGATTGTTTTGTTGAATAATTTTTGACAAAGAACATGTCTAGTGGCACATTGATTGCATTTGGATTAAGTTCATCACTGTTTGTCAAAGTTTGTTTTTTTTATCTTTCCTGTTTACGCAGCCATTGTTATAGCAAAGGAATTTTCTTAAAGTTACCCAATATATGTACAAACCTTCTCTATGTAAAGCACAGACAGGGAAAATGCAGACGAAAAGCCACGGAAATTTACATGTAACAGGCAACATGGTCGTAGCAACACCAACAAGACCTTTAAAGAAACCGTGAAAAAACATATGATATCAATTACATTGCATTGGCAGTGATAAATACTTCGAAAAAAGTTACATGCTTAGCCTCCTCTGATTATTTTGAGCCGTCCGTCACTTGTTCCTATTCATGAGCTTTTGTCATGGCTGGACTTTGGTCTTCGCTGTCGACTCAGCCTTTTTCAACAAAAAATGTTGATGATTAAGCATTTTAAAAGAGCGTGGTAAAATTCATTTGGTTCTTTTATTTGGACTGAGTCCATTTTCAGTTATTGCTCTGGTTGTAATATTATCTAGGATGAGTCTAGGAAGTATATTAAACACTGCTAAAGAGTTTAGACCGGTTCAACAAGTGCATGTTCCCACATTTTTGAACATTTTGACAGCGTGTAGCATCGAATTACATGCCGCTGTTATAATGAATAATGAACCGCAATAATGAACCACCGAGGTGTTAATTTCTGCTCAGTTGACATGCACAAAGACCTGATTAGGAGTACGTATGAATGGAAAACATCCGATTGAGATGTTTTCATACAAGTCATATTGCTCAAAGAGAAGTACGTCTTCAACCGCGTTCCAAATCATTCAGTTATTGAAGACCTCCGCGGGGAAAGTGTCTGACCCTGGCCGTAGCGAGTAATATGCTGTGAAATCGACAGTAGTGTCCTTTTCCCTGTGATAACATAACTAAAATAGCACAAACGAAAATCACCAAAATTTTGCTTTCCTTACCTTTCAAAATAATCCGCCCAAGCGTATAGTAGTATCAAGTTGAAAATTTCCAGTCGCTTGGAAAACTACAAAAATTTATACGGCACGCAATATTCCTCAGTGATTTGCAAATCAATCAGTAGTCATTGTTTAAACTAGCCATTCCTATTGTATATTAGAGACAATAGCTTTCAAACTTGACAATAACACTTGCACAAGAAATTGACAACTTCGAGACATTTCCTGCTAATTTGCATTTCAGTGCACCGAGTTAAGCATCGTAGTTTTGCGCCAGGTGGTTTTCCGAGAGATTGAAAGCAAAATAAGTACTCAATATACGCTCCACTTTTTTAAACTTGAAAAATCCAAGTTGTTGGTATGGATGGGAGATTCACTCGATCCTTCAATTCCTGTTAGACTTTTTGCGAATCTGCTCACCGAGTGAGTAGTTTAGATCAATCAAAGTGGCTATGAGCCACTCAACTTGGAAAATAGATCGTCTGTAACCAGTGACAATTTCGATGCCACTGGCTTGAGGTTTTAATCCGTAGCCCACTGGCGTTGTTAAGAAATAGCGCAAAACGCGACGGTAAGAGAATACACGAGATGTAACGCTGTTGAAAACGTTTTTGAAGTTATCGGTCCGAGGCGGACCGAGTTATCCTCGTCCGAGAGACCGAGACAATTATAAAGAAAGTTCCGCTACCAAAGCAAGTAGTAATTCTCAATTTCATTCCTCTCATTTTTTTTCGTTCGTTATTCTCCCTTTATTCTCCAGCCTCTCTTTGTTACCTTTTCTCATCTTAGAAATTTAAAAAAAATGCATTCAGCGTAGAGTCACTATACCACAAAGACAGCAACACGTCTCGTCCGCTCAACAAAGTTAAGTCCCGTTGGGCGGGGTTAGTACTTGGACGGGTGACCAAGTGGGGCGAATACCCCGTGTTGTAATAACTTTTTTTCCTTTTTTTTTTTTCCCTCCCCTTTCCAGGGCGATATCAAAGACTGCAGAACTCCCAGCCTTGTGTAATGTAGTTACTTCTATTTATCAACTATTTGTTCCCCATTTCGCCGTGTCCGTATCTATGTGTATTTATTTACTATATCGTATAAATAAACAGCGGAACACGTCGTTCGAATTCTCCTCAATTCTCTTGACTGTTGATCGTCTAAAACATTTAACCACGGCTTGAATAATTCGAAAATTCGTACAGCTCGTCAATTTTGTGGTTAAACCTGTCTTCGTGTAATTTGAAAGTTTGAATTTTCTCTTCATGCTTTTTAGGAGAATTTTGTTTTGAAAGGGCAACCTTTTTATATTTCTTTCAGTATACTGTCTTTTTTTTCTCCTGCCGCTAAGATGATTTTGGAAGCCAACAATATTTTTAGGACCGAAGATTGAAAATTCATCAACAGGTTTGCGTATATTTATTAGCCTGCGAACACATTCCCGGCGAGGACGGAAAAAGACATTCGGCGAGCGCGGAACTAAAGAATTCGGACAGCGAAGCGATCGGGGCGGGGAGCCTGGTCGTAGGCTATAAATTTATTGGCGGAGAATTTGGGAAAGGCAATAAAATATTTGAAATAAAGAACTAATGGTAAAAGCGCACGACGTTTCGACGTTTGGACCGAACTTCGGACGTCATTGTCAAGCTCAAGAGCGAAGACAAAAAATTGCATAAGTATAAATATAAAACAATGAGCCGATGTAAAACTCTGAAAATGTTTAAAAAGGGTAATAACACAATTAATCAAAGGCCCCTGTGAGGCAGCTCATGGATGAATGTTTCCTTGTGCTTTTGTTTCACAACGATTCTTCGTGCGAAACCTGAGTTTGATTGGCATGAAAAATGAACCTGTAGGTGGAAGTCATATGAATGGTTTCGCATTTAGACTCGTTTTGACACAGAGGCAAACGGCAACTTGGAAATGACCTATTGGATGAATGTAGAAAATGTAGTAGAATAAAAAGAGGAGTGAAAAACAGGAAAATAAACATCTGTTGGTCAAATGTGATGCATAGGTTCCGATGTCCAAATATGGTTGCTTATTGACACCCTTTAGGTGGCTGAATTCGTTCTCTGGTAAAATCATTTTAAATATATAATGTGTAATAAATAATTATTATTTATTACTTATTACACATTTGAAAAAGATTTCAAGAGAGTGCAACAACAAAAATCAAGATGAACACTTCTTTTATTAGGAACATTTTCTTTCTTAGTAACACATTGAAATACTGACCACCATAACGTAGCACATAAAATCTAAGAGGAGACATTTTAGCCAACAGTCTCCTATACATGCAGGTTATCAATTTTTTGCTGAGTTATAAATAACATAATCTTTACAGCAGCAGGACACACATGTAGTAGAAGTACAGCAAGATAACCATTTTAAGAATTGAATGAGAATTCAACTGGTATAAGCTGGAAAAGTTAGGGTAGCTTATACTTGAAATAAACATTGCAAGATTTGTATTTAATTAATAGAGACAGATTAACACATTCTATTTTTGTGTTTCTTTATGATGGGGTCTAGTAGTTTCATTTAATTACAGTCCTAATATGAAGGACTGATGTTACTCTACATGTACATGTACATGTATATGAATATTATATGGAGCTGCTAATTTTAAGTTGAAGTTGTATTTCTCTATTCCACTGCAAAGCTATAGGTTCATTTCTGAGTTCAGTTTTGACACATGTAGTGACTTCAGGTGGATTTCACTAGTTGACATTCTTGACTTTAAACAACGTACAAGGATGAAGTTCCAAAGTGTTTCCAACTGTGTAATTATATGAGCAGTTTGGAGAGCCATTTTATATGTTTGTAACCATGTCTTTTGCAAAGAATGAGTTTCAACAGCTCAAGTGGCAGGTAACACAAGCGTTGAAAGCAACTTCCTTTGTAAGCAGGAGTATTTTACATCCATCTGTAATTCTCAGATTAATTCCATGAAGTCTTAAGGGTGACAAGTTTGTGTTGTTAAAGCCAGTTTCTATGCAGTCTTTTAATATTATTTTTTGCAGCTGGTAAACATGTATAGCACCAGTAATGGTGTTGTTAATATTAACACCTGCTTACTGTCACTTGCATATTATACCGTAGTTGTTATTGCAGTGTTCATCTGGGTTATATGCATCTGCACAATAGCACAACTTGCTTCACCTGCAATACACAATAAAGATAATAGTCACGTATTTTAAAAGGGTATGAAAATGAATGCAGAAAAATGATACATGTATATCTTTAATTTGCTGCCCTTTCCCCTCCCTTATAAGATATTTTGTTAGAGCTTTTTGTTCTGTATTTGCCTGCATTAGATCAATATTGAAATCCCCAAGCAGTACAGTTGGAATTGTAGGTTCTATTAATACCGAGTTGTGAAGATGAGTAAGAGCATCAATTAACTGTGAAATTGTAACTTTAGTTTTTGAGCGGTAGATTCCAATGACATGAATATTTGGAATTGGTTGCCTTAAAACTGTAACAGTAATTTCCAAATTATTGAAGTTACATCTGTATGGAATTTTAGTACAATTCAAATCATTCTTAATGTACACAGCAGTTCCATAGCAAGTTCTTATGTTAGACTGACTAAAGTCATTTCTGTAAAGAGTAAATTCACGAAGCTGATAGGTATCATCTCTATCTGACAAGCAAAGTTTTGATTCAACAAAAATGTTGACATCAGCTTTTTGAATGTTGTAATCACTTCGCACATCATCTATGTGGAGGTGGAGAGATCTAACATTCTGAAACAAGATTGTTTTTGTTTGGGGTGAATTGTCAGTCTGTAACACTGCTAAAGGCACAAGGCTTGCTTGTGTTCTTAGTCTGCTCATTTCACTTTTAACCTTCTCAGTAACCTTTATTTTGTTTTCATTCAAATTAAGAATATGCAGTGAAGAGCTGTTGTGTACACGGCTCAAGCCAACATAATGCATGTGTTCTCTTGTGGATGCTGGAAAATCAACAACTGCCTCATTTAATGTGTCGCCTTGACAACGGTGAATAGTCTTGGCAGCAGCGGGTCTAAGCGGAAATTGGCACCGGAGAATTTGGACTTGACTTTTTTTATTGACTCGAAATTGTCTTGTTACTTCCAATACTGGTGTCCAATTTCTATCTATAGTTGCATTGTACAAATGTGCCTTTTCTCTGCGCTGGTTTCTGCCTATGTCAGGATGTGGAAAAGAGACCCAGATAATACTTGGTCTGGTGGAATTTTCAACTCTGTAGTCTATGTTTTCTATGACACACTCTGCACCATTGGTGAGCCCATCAGTCACATCAATATTAGTTGTCAAGTCATATTTTGCTGCAGTCGCTACCGACACTAGCGAATATAAACCCATGGTCTTTGTTGGATCATCTGGGATTTTGTTTTTTATTTGTTTCTTGAGATCATCAGAAATGTCCCCAACTATAATGTCCACAGCCTTAATCTTAGCTTTATCAGCTTTAGAGAGGGTATACAGCGCATTGTTGTGAGCATCTACTGATGCATTTGTGGTAAATAAATGTGCCATGTTCATAGGATAATTATCTTGTTCAGGCCATACATTCAGAAGTCGTTGTTTCAAAATGGATATATCATCTTCAGAGTGATTTCCCTCTCTCAAGCGATTGAGTAGCTGAGCAAATTCTTTGTCATCTTTTTGTCTCATTATTTCTGTCAATTCAAAGAGGGTGAAGTACTCTGTCCAAATGTTAGTTGCAAATTCATCATAGCCAGATTGGGAATTTTCAAAGATCCACTTATCAAAAACTGGCTTAAGCTGGAAAAGATCTCCAACAGTTACCAAGCTAATTCCACCAAACGGTTCATTAGTTCCCATAATTTGTTGTAACCTTAAGTTCAAAAAGTTGAACATACCACTTCCAACCATAGAAATCTCATCGATAAATATCACCCTAGGTTTGCTTAGTTTTGCTCTAATGGTATTCAGTCTGTCACTGTCCAGTGCACAATACTCGAATCCTCTATTCGCAGGTATCTTAAAAGCAGCATGTAGTGTATTGCCTTTTATATTGAATGCTGCTTTACCAGTAGGGGCAGTCTTGACAACTTTCACATCATCTGGATTTTCTCCAGCAATGCTATTTAGAAATCTGATCAGAGCTTCGTACAATGCATTTGTAACAGTACTTTTGCCAACTCCAGCACCTCCACTTAAGAATAATCTTAGAGGATCATCTTTTGTTTTAACTGAATGTAAGACGTGATAAAAAAACTGTCTTTGTTTTTCATTCAAAGTGCGGACAAGTCCTCGATAATCGTCATCAGACATGCGCTTTACAACAAGTTCTTCCTGATCATTACTTCTGGGGAAAATTCCAATATCATCAAGCAAATCATACTGGCTATGCTGCTTCTTTTTGCCAGGGTCAAAGCAACCAAATAGTTCACTAGGCTTGTCTTTAATAGTACAGTCCTGCTGATTGATATGCTCTGCATTTGGAGCGACATTGTCAAAGTTGTCACATTCAGCATTATTCATATCCTCCATTGCTTTATCTAGTATTTCTGAATGGTATTCATACTGATGACTATTACTGATAACTTCATCCTTAACCTGCTCAAATCTCTCTTGGTAAGTTTGACAGTCTTTAATCAAATCTATGCTTTCCTTCCGCCATGGTGTATAAAGCATAAGTTGCTCTCTGTAATGTTTTTCTGGTTCCTTATCTTTATGGTACCTGACATATTGGATAATTTTAGCCTTCTGTCGTTTTATTAGTTTCATGACCCCTTTCAGTTTGTATTCATTTAGTTTACATTGTGGGTCAGTAACATTAGTGTCAATTGGGTCATCATCAGTGTTTTCCACAAAATTAGTCTCTGGAAGAAAGTCACCAGATGGTGTGAGTGATGACTCACTAGAATTTGTGTCATCTTGCGTGTCCTTAACACACTCAAACCAAGCAACAAAGTCAGCAAGGCAAAATTTTTCTAATTGTTTTGGTCTCCGTTGATACCGCTTTATTATGTTATCAGATTCTATGTCATGTGAACTATCAGGTAACTCTTTCAGCTTTTCCAGTTTCTTTATTAAGAATGTTCTTTCATCTGGAGGTGAGGTACTTATGAACTGAAAATCACGAGATGAACGTCTTAGAGGTACTTGTAATACAAGATAAACTGCTTCTTGAGCACTGATTTCAACTGCATTGAGAAATTTGTTTCCGATATGTCTAACTCTATTTGCAATGTCTTTATTACCTGCCTTTGCTTCTTCGGATGCTTTTTCTAGAAGTCTGCTCATACCTCGCTGGCCTTTTGTAATGTAAGACAGTATGTATGTAGCACATGCATAAGGATCTAAGACATATTGTATGTCCATGTTTGCTTGCCAGGCTTGGAGTAAGTGAGTATTGTAAATGTTGATCCTTATTTCTGATGGTGATCTTTTAAGAAATAATGTGTCACGCTTTATTGTGTTCCTGATAGCTAAGAGATAACTTTCTTCAGTTAATCCTACCTTTTTCAGGAATTCTTCAAAGCTTATATTTTCACCATATTTCATGCTGTCAAGGACCTGTTTAATTTTATCGGAATTTTCTTTTATAAGTTTACTCTCCTTCTCATCATGATAGGACTCCTCAAGTGGTTTCAGTATAATTGTCCTGGGCATTGGTGGCAATGGAAAGTTAAATCGACATACGTTATTCCCTGATCTCTTGCAAGTTTTGGCATGTCTGTGCATTTGCAAATTGACAAGATTTTCCATTTCACTTGAACTGTTTGGCTTGTGGCAGATGATAAATTTATCAACAAATGCAACAACCTCTTCATTGGAATCTTTTTCATACTGTGGTGCATCCTTTATCCAAAACAGTCCATGAATATGTGGTCTTCCTCTTTGCTGAAATTCTACTCTGTAAAAATAATCAGCTATTTCTCCTATAGGTGCAACACTGCTCTTTAAAACATCACGAATAAACAACTGTACCATGTGGTCAAAGTTCCTAGTACAGGTCACAGGATCTTTTTGAATAAGATCTGATTTTTGCTCCCAAGTCATTTGTTGGATTTCATCATCAGTGTACTCTTTTTTCTCAACAATTCTACCTAAAGTTTTGAGAAGATGAGTCCACCTTGTTTCAGCAGCTGAAAAGGAGCAAAACCATGTTGGGTTGCCAAGTTGACGAATCATTGCAAACAGGTCTTTTTTGCACTTTTCAAAATAAGGTGGTGACCCTCGAACACTTTTTAAAACTCTGAAACCTTCATCTAGGTGTACAAGCTTATTGAGATAATCTTCAGATTTCAAGTCTCAAGCAGTGTAACATTTCCCTTTCGTCTTACACTTTCTTGAGTGAAATAGAAGCACTATCTTGAATTTGCTTGATTTGCAGCTTTTTCAGCTTATAAAAGATATTAGGGACAGACATGGCAGCTCTCCTATCCTGACTTCTTAATTCCCACTTTGCAATTGTACTGTATGATACAGGGACCTTTCTTTCATTGTTGTCAGGCCTTCGTTTTCCACAAAATATTGAAGGAAATGAAAGGTATTCTGAGTCCTTGTCCAAGAATATCCCTAATGGTTTGTTTCTTTCACCTGGTGCAAAACTAATAATTTTGTCTGCACTTTCTACTAAGTTGGATTCTTGCAGTAATGTATCTGTAACTCCTGAAGGACGTTCCTCAACTTCACACCAATCATCATTATTATCAACTATTTTGTCCTGACTATCAACTCCAGTGTTAGCAATGCTGTTATTACTTACATCTTCCATTTTTTCCTTTGAAAGGGCTTCTTCAATAGGATTTAGGACACTAGGGTTTTCCACAAATTCTTGCCAATCCTCATTGTTAGTAGAATTAATGTCATTTAGCCATGTATTTTGAACTTCTATACCTTCTCCTTTGAACAAGTCACTTGTGTCTACAAGATATTTGGCTGCATCTAATACTCTCTTAGGTCTAACATTCTGAAAGTGATAATGATGTTTATAACTGAGACGCCTTTTAAGTTTTATAGGAATAGTTTGGGATTCACTCAGTGGCCTTGGGAGACAATGTACAGTGGAATTGACATCACTTGGGACATTTACAATGTTTCCATGAATGGACAACTGACCACCTCTAGGTAGTTCACGGATTTGCATAAAAGGTATACGTGGTGATATTAGTCGCTCTTCTAAAGATGTCAAATTTAATATATCAGGCTTGTCAGGAAAACCCATTTTATTGGCTTTAGAACAGCTGGGAAACTTTCCTTTCTTCAGATTTGAATCACAAGTTATGCAAATCCATTCAGTGTCATTGACACTTTTAAAACCAGTAATGCAGGACTTAACCACATCTTGTGAGCATGACTTGTATTTATTTGCATCACATTTCACTACGGAGGACTTGTACCACAACTGATCACAACAAGTGCATACATATTCTGGACCATGTGCAATGTTTTTGTGAAACAAATTTATCATGGAAGTTGCATTAGTATCTTTTTTTGTGTGTGCTTGCAACCTGTCACTGCCAAATGTTACTTGTGATACATTTGGGAGATCTTGAAAAAGTGTTTCACTAACTCCATTGGCTGTATGGAAACCTGACACTGTTTTGAGCTTTTCTTTGGAATTTCTATTGATTTGTTTAATGTATTCTGGGTTATTGGCTTTCTTTTTTTTGAAAGACTGTTTATTTGTTTCGCTTACAAGCTCTGGTTTATCTGCTTTTCGTTTTTGAACAGATTCCTTGTTAATTTCTCTAACATGCTCTGGGTTGTTTAGTTTTCGTTTTCTAACCGACTGCTAGTTAATTTCCCTTATATGCTACGGGTTAGCTGCTTTTCGTTTTCTAAAGGACTTTCGCTTAGTTTCCCTCACATGTTCCAGGTTCAATTTCCGTTTTTGGGTACCTTGGTTTTTTTGTCTTTATTTGTTTCACTATAACTGTATTTCCTTTGCATCTCACTTGTGGAAACATAATGAATTTCATCTACATGCCCAATGTAAATTCTTAGGCTGTCAGCTGTCACATTTATTGGTTCAACAACAGTAACAGGAGAAAAGACTGGATTTGACTCAGTAATATGAATTGATAAGTTAAGGCAGTTAGCAACTGCTTGAATTCTGATTGCATCAGCCCATGTTCCCTGATTTGACATTCTTTGTAAATAATCTTGCCAAGAATGCTCAATGTTACTCTCTATAAATTGTTCAGGGTTATGCACTAAATACTGAACACCAACACTGCGCACATAAAAATGATTATTAGGATTGCCATAAAGTTGATGCGATACAGCTCTAAAAAAGCAATCACCACCTCCTCCAACTTCAACTGCAGTTCTACCTACGCGAGACAATCTTGTTTCTAATTGAGACGCAGAATTTATAAGTGATGAACTACACAAGGGATTACAAGTCTGTTCTAGATCTGAAGGCCCTGGATTTAATTCAACATCTCCACTAAGTGATATGATTCTGCTAGATAAATGATAAGTTTTAACATGGAGCTGCCTTAATGTTTTGTAAATATTGTTTTCAGTATAAATACAAAACGAAGGTGACTTTTTATGCTTCACTGTCCTCAGTCGAAAAACAAACAAATGAAGCTCACATCTAATAAAACACTTCTTTGGGAAAACCGTAAATTTTGATCTTGCGCATTGGTCAAAGAAATGATTAACCGCGCGGCCATGGGCCGAGCGCGGTTCTAGGTTTACCCGTGGTTTATTATTATTTTTTTTTTTTGTCGGTGACCAGACGCAGACCTCCGCTCGGCCAAATTCCGAGTCACGCAACGTGTGATGTTTTTTCCGCCAGAAGCTGTTAAAACATTAATACACGGATAATTTTACGGATATTGTTTCCTTTGTTGTGGGTAAAATATATTTTCTTTTGGTTTTATCGAAGCGTTGGATTCAAAGGGAATAATAAATACGCTAAAAAAAGGTATTACGTCAGCCATGGAATGCGTTGACGTTGCAGCTTTCACTTTCGCTACGTGACTAATAAGATCGTGTTTACTTTGGAAGTTTATTTCGCCAGACGCGACGGTCATCAATTTATTTGCAAGTTTGCGAGTATTTCTTGTGGTTTTAGGCAAATGAAGTAAATTCTTTGGCTCTTTCATCGCAACGAGTTCATAGATCGGAAGGAAAATGAAATATTTGCAAGCCAAGCAAAGAACATGTCAGGACATGCAATGATTACGTCATTGGTAGGGAAATAACCACCGTACTAAAGATAGCCGTCGATAACGCAATTCTTGAATAATGTGACTCGTGTGACTTCTTTGCTAGGCCTTTACTCAAGGAAAAAATTAAATTTAAACTTGACTTTTAAGAAAGAAAGCTGTTGTTAATAGTGTTCGTATCTTCATGCCCATACATATTCCAAAGAAAGTTCCAGATTAACACTATTACGTCATCGGAGATTTCGCAACGGCTACGACTGATGGTGCAATAGTACAGTCTGTGTTGATCAAGTGATGTGATGTCTACAGTAATCAATGAATCATCAAGGATTACTTTCGAATGTGCACTGCGTTGCGACTGTAGTGCTAAGAAAACAGTTAAATTTTAAAAGCGCGGTTTTAAGATCTAACAGATCTTCTTGTTACGAGTATATCCGCACAGCATAACCTTCAACATAGATGATGGAGGCACATAATTCTTAATGTATAATTTGACCGCCTTTCGCATCTTTCTCGTTTTAAAAAGTCTAGTCACCATTCTGAAAGAAATTCTAGAGGGCTCTCTCCCACGTCTCACTCGTAAATGAGAGACTACCACTGCTCTTGAATTTCGTGGCTGAATTTTGCTATTGTCGAGTACATTTGAAAGTTGACGATCATCACTGCATTGAAAATTAAACTTACTTGACGTCTGGAGTAGAATTCCATTTTGAAGTTTAGGTTTTCTAATATATGTGTCGATATACTGCTCGAGTACCGTAACAGATTCGCTCTGCTCCTTGGTATTTTCATGTCTCAGCGATTTCTCATCTGATAGGTCGTGTATTTCACAGTTGTTCAGCACTTGGTATTTGGCATTTGTTATTTGGTATAGATTATTTGGCATTTGTATAGCATTTGTTTGATAAGTATTGGACAGTTCTCTCTCAATCTCGCTTTCCACAATTGTGGCATTTAAGTCCCAGCGAGAGGGGAACTCGACGTAAGCTTCTTCGAAGCTACACGTCTCCTGGCCTTGCGAATTACCCCGGCCAGTCGAGGGTTTCGATAATGCTTTTGTCCCCGAATATACTAGAGAATTGTTATCAGCATTTTTAGTACAAGCTACATCCATAGCACCGATAATAAAAATCGCCAACAGACAGAAATCAACTCGGTAAAAACAACACCCAACAATAACACGAAATAGCGAACCAGAGCTCTTTAGAGTTTAGGAAACCATGTGCTTTGTCATGTGACTATTTTCGGAATCGAGCAGTTTCCGAACGAAAGAATCCGATATTTACTAGTACTCAAAAGTGCTCTTATAGGCATAGTCTTTAACGAAAAAAAAGGATGCAACAAGGAGGCTTAGCTTAGCTTCCAGATGACACGGCATTCCCGTCACTTCATTCCTCCTCCGGGTGGCAAAATATTTTTAAGCTTAAACGATTCCGTCAATTCGTCCACGGACCACGGTCGATAGACATCGTAGCTTTTAAGATTTCGATGCAAGTATCGCCGCTTTTACGATTTCGATGTCAATATCTCGAAACTAGTGTTCCTTAGCGTAATAACTTCCCTTTTTTCAACCCACGGAGGAATCCCTGTTTACAGATCGAACGAAAAATCATCTTCGACCTCTGTGCCGCGTTACGCCATCTTGTTGGACAAAAATTTACGCCTCTCTAGTACCCCCATAAAATAAGCCAAACATTTGCCAAAAATTGCTTGGGACAAAAACCATACTTACAAGGGGAGGTAAAAGAAAAAAGGCTTAATCCAACTTTAATGAATAAATTAATCAGAATCGAGTGAGTGAGTGAGTGCCATTCGACTAATTCGACTGCCTTCTAAGCTCATGGAATGACTTACGTCATCCATGAGCAAAAATGATTAAAAACCTTCGCACGAATTGAGTCTGACTGTACATTTAAGACTTGGTCTCAGTTCATTAGTAAAAAAACATTTCATAAATGAGACAGTCAAACTTGTTCTTGCACTTTTTTAAGGTGGTAAAACTCTTGCAAAGATCCTTTGGCACATAAGAATATTCCACGCGGAAATGTTTTCTAATGGAGGAAGAGGGATTCTCGTGCTCGTCTACGCGTTGATGCAAATGCCGCCGTGTGCAACCAACATAGTCTGCATCACACAGATCACATTTAATTGATAAACAAGGGATTGTTGGTTAACAACAGAGCCGGCTTGACTTCGCGCAGTTTCAAACTGTTGTTTGATCATTTGACTAACAAACGTGAGCTGGACGGTCATTTGAATTTTCTGGCTCAAATTCTAAGCTGTGATCGTACCATATCGACTGAAACCTGGTCTGTAAATTGCAGAATAACGCGAACAGGATCTAATTCATTGTTAACAGCTGGTAATTCGGGAACGGGTTGATCAGAAGCTTTGACTTCAATAAGGCGAGGTGGTGGAATTAATTAACCTGTCCGGGTAATTCAGTCGAGAAAACACCATTTTGAGCCGATCACATTCCTCGGAAAAGTAGGACCAGCTGGGAGAGAGGTAGAAGGCACGATCAAGCATGGTTTTTAGACTTTTTAGTAAGCCGCGCTTGTAGCGATTATCAACATGGCTCTTGTAAAGTAGCAATAGGCCAGTGTTGGTGGGTTTGACGTATACTTTGGTTTGGATTTGTGTAGAATGTTAAGTAGCTGTATGCCGAGAAACAGAAGCATTCCATTTTTCTCCATCTCCTTGGTGAACGTCCCATTCTGTGAGGGAAAAAAGAACCCACACACTGATCGAAAAGAGTAGGGGACGTAGGTCCGGTGTGGTAGCCTGCAGAACAGGCGGATTAGCGGGCTCTAACGCGATAGACGAGCGCGCGTGCGGAGCGCGAGGCGAGAAAAATCGCTCGTTCTCGATTCGATCTCGAGAAAAAGCGCTCGTTCTCGCGCTTCGCGCGCGCGCTCGTCTATCGCGCTAGAGCCCGCTAATCCGTTTGTTCTGCAGGCTACGGTGTGGTGGTATATCTCTCATCTGATGGTAAATGATCAGATATATTAGCTGCATAAGCTACTCTGAAATCTGAGGGTAAATAAAGTAATGTATGTGTGTATGTACAGTAACTTAACCTAAGAGTAGCAGTGGTTAATAATCTCGAGAAAACTACTAGCTGCTGATTTATCTGGCATAATAGTTAATGTGTCATCCACATATCTCCTGTAGTATGTGGGCATCTTGCCTTCGCGCTCGAGAGTTTCTTCTATGCTGTACATAAAAACGTTAGCCATCAAGGGCCCGAGTGGGGAGCCCATTGCGACACCATCTGTCTGTTCGTAAAGTTGACCATTGAACAGAAAATGTTGCTACTTTGTTGCGCCTTTAAGGAGACCTTGCTTAGAGAGCTTAAGGCCGTACGCTACATTGAACCAATCATTCACGAAAGCTTCATCGGCGAGAATATGAATTGTCTCCTCCAGAGGTACAGTGGTGAATAATTAAGAGACAGTGGGAAACGAGTACATCACCGCTATTGATTGCGTTCATGGACTTCATTCACGAACTCAAAGGTATCAGTAAGCGTGTATTGATTGATAGAAAGAGATATGAGCTTGTCGTCTAGCTATTTCGCCAGAGCAAAGTTGTACGTGTTTGTAACGGACAAAATAGGTCGCATGGCTAATTTTTCCTTGTATGTTTTAGGAAGCCGTAAAGGTGAGCTAACCTGTAGCCTGATGAGTCTGCAAAGCCTCAGCAGGGAGGATTCGGCGAACAAGTGATTCTAGTTCCTTCTCTTTTTGTAGGAGAAGGTGGTAGCTCTTCGGAGGTCTACCTCTACTCTTTGGTCCCTCTGAATCAATCAATCTGAATTCGGTGGCATTATTTATTCATGCATCAGCTAGAAAGCGTTAGTATTCATCCTTGTCCATCACTACCGCCCACCACCAAATTTTCAGTTGGAAAACATTTCCGTGTGGAACATTCTCATGTGCCAAAGGATCTTAACAAGAATTTTAATATCTTAAAAAAGTGCAAGACCAAGTTTGACTGTCTCATTTAAGAAACGTTTTTTTTTTATTATTGATCTGAGACCAAGTCTCAATGTACAGTCAGACTCAGTTCGTGCGCAAGTTTTTAATCATTTTTAATCATATTTTTCTTGCATGCTTTTTATTGTTTTTAATACCCTTTTTAAACATTTTCATAGTTTTAGATACTTCATTGTTTTATATTTATACTTATGCAAATTTTTATCTTCGCTCTTTAGCTTGATAATGACTGAAGTTCGGTCGAAACGTCGTGCGCTTTTACCGTTAGGTTTTAATTCAAATTG
>NW_028301553.1:12470000-12500000 GCF_042242905.1 Orbicella faveolata
TGATGCAATGCTGTTATGTAGCTAGTGCCAGTTTTTTTTGTATAATATCTGTTCCTTGAATGCATGTAAGATAACTTCAGCATGCTTTATCTAAAAGCACCACAAGGAGCGCAAAAAACTACCAACTGAGTGATGACAAAATCTACATACTTTAACAAATACAATATATCTTCTTCGCAGGACTCAGTTGGTGACAGCTCTCTGTTCACAAGGTTTTGTACTGTTAATGTACTCTTTGGCAATTCGTTGAGCATCAGTAAGCACAGGTTTTAAATTCCGCTGTCTCCTTCCATCAAGGTAAACAGTTACGTTCTTGGGGGCTAATCCAACGGCGAAAGTCAAGAAAGCTATTGTCAAGGAAGAAGCATTTAGCAGAATTACAAATGACAATACTGAGAAGACCAAGAAAACGCTCAGAGCGGCTTCCAAAAACACTTTGGGAACACTTTCTCCAATAGGCATTAGTTCTTCATCATATTCTCGCATGTTCTTCGCATGCCATATCAAAACGTTTCATGGTACGGCCATAATCAGGTGTGAGTCTTGCATGTTCAAACCAGTTTTACGTGTTCTGCCCTTTAGTCGGTCCTTCTGTTCAAAAAGTACTGCGGCTAGATCTTGGTATTTCTGAGTGAAGGATCTGTAACCATTCCACAAGTAACCATAGACCAGAACACAACAGGCAACCTCGGGAAGAATTTGGGAAGAAAATACAAGCTGGATGGCTAGTATAATTGGGGGAATATCAAGACACCAACAGCAGCATATACTGCAATACTAAAAGTACACCAGGACTAGAAATCTCGGACATCAGTGATTTGACCTGCCACTCACAGAAGTTGAATTCGTTCACGCCATTGGCTGGCAAGAAACACACAATGAAGCGTGACACCTGAACAACATGGCGTCAACTCGAACAATGCCTACTCGTGGGAAGAGATCGATCGGGTTTTTCGCTGATTTAAAGTTTTGGCAGTGTGGCATTTCTATAAAGCAATTTATTTGAGTTTTTTCCAAACGGCTAATACAGATAATTTTCCGGTTGACTGTGTTCAGTTCTGATTCTTTACGGCACAGAAGGTATTCAAAGTGAAAAGCTGGAACCAGAAATGACAGGGGCTAGATAACAACTCGCAAAATGAACTTTCGTACCATGTGCCACATGGTGCAATCCGAGGAAAAGAAATTAGACCCCGAAAGCCGACAGACTGGGTCCTTCTACAGTTATTTGACTGAACCCTTCATGCGTGTCCTCTATGGCAGCACTGAGAGACAGACAACTGTTGAGCCAACAAAAGCGAACAGTGTCATGAAAACGAAACAACCAAGATCAGTAAGAACTGTTCATCAATTGTTCGTCCTTTTGACTTCACTTATCTTGATACACGTTTGTTGATTATTTCGCTTTACTTCGGTATTGCACAGTTCGCCAAGCGACGCAGCCGACGAGCAAAGAACTCTCTCCAAATAAACACGAGAGGTGAGCTCGCCGCTAAGCTGCCGCCTCTTAGCTGACGTAGCTTTAAAGTTTACAGCTAACTTTGACACAAACATCAACATGAGCTCCTATCCAAGTCGAAAACCTTCGTATAGTGTTTTTAACAGAACTTAGAAGTTTTTTGTCTATTACTAGAAAAATCTGCCGTGAATAACAGGCAAAACCACGGCAATCCGCTAAGATGACAAGCCTGACTGATAAACAAGCACTGCTTTCTTCGCTGTATAAGAGGCCTCTCGACTTATGCTGAGCCCTTCATAACTTAAGTTTAGGGCAACTGCGCATGACGCAACGGTCATAAATAGGGTATCGAATTTTTGGCCAGGTCATAAATAGGGTAGGGAAAATCGCAGATTTTAGTCATAAATAGGGTAAGGGTTTTGGGAAGTGGGCCGCACACCCCCACCCAACTTATCTGGGAGTACTACCCCTCCCCCGGGACGTAAATGCAGTATATTGAACGTTTGTTGTGACCCACAAATCATAATGCTACGCCACCACTTGTTATCTGACTAAGGCCCGATCCACTTTAATCTGAAGAAATTTGAAATGAAATTTTGGGGCGTCGAAAACGGAGTTTTTCGCAAACGGTTTCATGAATGTCTGAAGAAATTCGAAAGCGCTGTTGGGTATCGTGGGGTTTACCGCAGAAACAGATCTTTCTGAAAACGTCGACGGCGTCGACGTCACAGCGGCCTAATTTAAAGCGGGCGGAAGTGTCACGAATCCATCTGGAGTGGTTGTAGCAGGGCGGAAAAAGGTTTTAAGGGCTCGGGTTGTGGTGTATGAAATGGAAGGCTGCATGCAACTGAGGAAAAAAAGTTGCATTTTTACATTTATCTAGATTGGTGTAGACGAAAAGCATTCTATCCGTTGTCCGAGATAAGCACATGTTGATGGAAACTGGCCACAAAAGCCCTTGGAGAACAATGGTTTGTTGACGCAGCCTGACAAAGCGAGCTGAGATAACAAAACCGCAGTATGGTGATTAAAGTTTGTGCAGGGTTTGACGTTAGCAACTGTGGTTTGAGTGTCATCAGGTGAAGGTAATATATTTACATTCATTCAAAAGGCACCCCGAATGGGAAAAGACTTTTTAGAGAGGACAGACTTATTTCAAGTCATTCAAACAGTGTAAGACACCGTACAATAAAATTTTAAGGGTCTGTAAATCATATGCCATGGCAATTTGTCGCAAGTTTCTTTTGGATTTCTCTTAGCATTAAAAAAAAAGTTACAGTTTAAAAGTCATATTAAACAAAGGGCAGCAGCGATTTGACAAATTAATCTTTATTATATATCTGGTTAGAAAATCAGCGTTCCTTTTCCTAACACCCCTAAAATGTTGTGAGTGGGTGGGTGGGTGGGTGGGTGAGTGAGTGAGTGAGTGAGTGACAACTTTATTTACAGAGGGTAACACATAACAGTACAAAACTGACGAACCACTGGCTTTCTATCCTAAGTTAAAAATTAAAAACTATATACACTTATAAGATAATAAAAAGTACAAAATAGAATACAGCTAAAAATTTAAAGATATGATAAAAGTTAAAAATTAAAAAAAATCTAAATCTAGGTATGCACAACTAAAAACTAAGCTAAGAGTTTTCGGACAAAAAATATTTTCTAACAGAAGATTTAAAGGAGCCAATGGAGTCTTTCTTGCGAATGTCTAAAGGGATGCTGTTCCATAGTTTTGCTCCATTGGCTTGGAAAGTTCGCCCCCCTTCCGTTTCTCTGTTAAAGGAGGGGCACACTAAGCTATATTTTCCATAGCGACTGGTTCTGGTGTGTCGGTCTAAGTGGCAGCCAATCAAGTCGTCTGAGAGGCATCTCGCTTCTTTCATCGATATCCGCATCCAAGATTACTCGAGCTGCTCGCTTTTGCAGCTTGGATACGCGGTTAACGTTCTCTTCTGACGCAGTGCACCATGCACATGAGCCATACAACATTATCGGCTTGATCAAGGCGTTGAAATAAAGCTTACGCTCAGCGAGAGGCAGGTTACGCTTAATCTTGTTCAGCACCGCAACACGTTATGACACTTTTTTACAAATGTCATCTATGTGTTCAGTAAAACTCAAGTGAGTGTCTAATTTTACCCCAAGTAGTTTCTGTGAAGTTATTTGCTCAATCTCGCTACAGTTGCATGATAATTTAAGATTCGTGTCTGGAGCCTTCTTTTCCAGTCGTTTACCAGTTACGAGAAGACTTTCTGTTTTAGAGGCATTAAGTACCATCTTGTTGTCAGATGTCCAGTCTGTGACCTTGTTTATGTCTTCTTGGAGCCTCTGCTGAATTATTTTTATGTTCAGTAAATTGGTTCTTAAAAAATTGCTCCTTGGCATTCCTTATCAATTTGCACACCTCATTTTTAGCACGTTTGAGGGTAGCCTAGTCAGTAGAACTTTCAGAAGTTCTAGCTTTCTTTAGCAGTTTGTCTCTTCTTCTCATGGCGTCGTTAATTTCTGTAGTGAACCAAACTGGCTGGGCACTTTTTTTCACTCTTTTCTCTTTCACAGGTATGTGAGAATCAAGGATGTCAGTGAAACTTTTATACCAGCTGTCGACAATGTCGTCAGTGTCCTCGAAAAGAAAAGCGGTGTCCCACGGGGCCTTACTCAAATCATCCACAAATTTTTGAGAACTCTTAGTATGAAACACTTCGTAACTAAAAATGATGTATGGAAAAAAGTTTTCTAGCAGTGGGCATCTTCTGGTGAGGGAGGGGGAGGGGGGGGGGGGGGGGAGGATAGGGCAGGATACCTAAAAACAAAGCTCAATGAAGAAATCACAAAAAGTAACAGTATTGTTGAGGATCACTAAAGCATGTTTGTAACGGTGATACAGGACTAACCGGGTGTACACTAATCCTAATTCACACTTGACCAAACAAAGATTGCAATAACATAACCAACCCCCTAGCTATCCCCCTCTTACTCGGGAATTTTACAATGACTTGTTTATACATGTAACTGATCGTTTCACAACGATACTTGTAAATTGGAAGAATCACTTTACATGCATGTTGTGTGCATGCATGTAAAGAGGGATTCGGAAACATTTTTTTATTTTATACAGCCATGTGCATGCCTGAATTACCTCTCTTTGCTGCCAGTTTGATAACAACTTTGCTTCCCTTTAGTTTTGTATTTGCCCGCTGCTAATCTTAAACTCCATTTCTGAAGGCATACAGGTTTAATTCCTGGATATTCAGTAACACACTTTAAGATAACATCAGTGCCAATATCTTCAAGCGCAAGATCACTCTTCTTTGAGTCTTGACAACCTTCTAACTCACTTAACGACAATAACATTCGTTGATGTTTTGAAGGGAAGCGACGCTACAATTTCTACACTTGCACGTAAAGAACACAAACACTGCCATGGGATAATCATTTTGATCTACATTGAACGCATGAAGTTAATATGATTTGAGAAAATGAACGGACTTGACTGTTATTACGAAAGTTTATTAGTGCGAGATCGAAGAAGGCGCGAAGATAGTAAAGACGCGCCACGCGCTACAGTCTTAGTAGTATCACTCTTGGACTTCTACATATCATTGCCCTCGAGTCTGTCCATCAGAGCTCGTTCGAGTTCTTTGTCAGCATCCACCTCCTGGTATTTGGCTGTCCATTCTCCACTGGCCAGAGAGTAGTCAGCATACAAATCAGCTCGGTCGTCACCGTTTGACTATTCAGTTTACGATGTTGATAAGCGTGAGCGGTCATTCTCTTCAGCGATATAATAAATTTCGGAGTTTTCTGAGTCGATGCTCATTTTAGAATCAGACGAACTAGAAGACATTGTTTGTGAAAACAGAAATCGGTCGACTGCGGAATCCCAGCGATAGAACTTGTGCTGCAAAAAGGCTTCTACACTCGGACAAAGTAAAAGATCTGACTGGGACAGCCGAAATATTCGTTCTGGATTTGACGTCACAGCCTTAACTCTCCCCAGATTCCCCATGCGCGGTCGCGAACCATTCGAAACTCGGTTTCGAAGGGGCACAGAAATTCGAGGATTTAACCAAATCGAAAAATTTTTCGGCAAATTACTCCACAAAATAAGCTTTATTATTTTAGCGAAAAAAATTTTTGGTGTTAGGTACACTTTAATAATAAGCTGACATGTTCATCGATTGCCAATCAATTTACTCATCGAGTTCGGCAGTAAAACAAACGAGCGAAACACTACAAAAAATAAATTCATCCGGTACCTTTGTTTTATCGTTGTTGACTTCATTCACAGTTGTCATCATCGCCTAAAAATGAGTAGCTCTAGTTTTGAAGAAGGATAAATTTCGTTCAATCGATCTGACCTGCTGGCGATCGACGCAACCACTGCGTTTACGATTCTTAAAAGCCTTGAATACGAGTTCTTGAAAAGATTTTTGGTCCAAGGGCAACAGCAGTCATTTTGAAAATTCTCCATCCTTTCAAATATCCTGGACTTAGAGCGGTTTTTGGAATAAATGAAAACTTCATTCAGCAATTGTCCGCCAAAGCTTCTCCTTCAGGGGCATGGGTTGACGTACAGTTTAATTCTGACCTAGCCGGACAGGTCGGGTATTTTTAAAGAACTGTCTATACTTTGTTGGTAACAATGAATTAATTGTATTCCATGGCATCAGACTGTGATGCCTTTGCCAGCATTGTTTACCTAGGTGGCTATTAATTTACTAATTATTAAAAACTGGATCACTGAATAATGCAAATCAATTCATTGAGTTAGTCATCATGGGTTACGAGCCATTTTACCATGCTCTCTACAAGTATGGTAGAGTGCGCGTAAGTACGGCTCGTGTTCCCACAGCATTTCGCGTTCTCCCTAACTTCCACTCGTGTTTCTGTAACTCGATAGAAACACGGTACATGTTTTCTATTTCTTAAATAATAATCATTATTAACGTACTTATCAATTTCAAAGTTGTCAGCAGATCAAGTAAAGATGTTATAATTCTCAAAATATTTACTCCCAAATGAATCATGGGAACACATTGTACATGTGTATAGCAGAGATTTAAAAAATAACCCCTTGTGACAAATTACTATTAAAATGGTCATATTGACGTAAATACGTTTTTTTTTTTAAATTTCTTTTGGTTTGATTTTGAGCCCCAAGCAATAACATCTAGCTGAACCTTCATCTTTTGAAAGCCTTGCATTCAATTATGCTGCACATGACTATTAAAGGTCAACGAACCGAACATCAAGTCAGGACATGAAAGCAACAACAGAAGCAAAGTAAATTTAAATCAAAGTACACATACGATCAACATTGTTTAGACTCATTCGGGCCGAGAGCAAGTTTGGATAAGTAGACTCTTCTAACTTGGAGTGCGCAGCCAATGTCTTCAGAACCATTGAGCATGACGCGGTTTCCATTTCGATGGTCTCTTAACTGATTCACCTTTGTAAAATCATACGTCGACATCTGAGCCACTGTTTAGCTGCCGTTGATCATGATGCGCTGCCGAAGCTCCTTCGATATACTCCTGCACAATTTGGGGAATCTTCTCCTCTGCAATTATAGCTTTAATTTTTTTCTGCCTTCTTCCATCCATGTACATTGCGACGATCTTTGGAAAAGATCCGGTAAGAAACGCTATCAAAGTCCTCATGACAGGGGTTGCATCAACATTCAGTAGTATCGTCAATGAGAAAACAAGAAATACAAAAGACACAGTTAAAGCAACCTTTAAAATCAACACACAGACACTTTCTCTGATTGGCATCAGTTCTTCGCAAGCCATGTGGAAAAGCTCTCTGGGGATTTTCATCACATTGTCCTTGTTGCCAACAGCATTTTGTGTGTTTTTTAGTAGTGAATCTGTATTTATAGTCATGTCTGTGACTTGGCTATGTCGGCGTGATTTCTTGTAAGACTTGTAATGTTTAAAGAGCGCAAGGCCAAGATCCTGGTATTTGTTGGTAAAAGAGCTGTAGCTACTCCAAATATAATACAATACAAGAACAAAACAAGCTATAAGCGGAAGGCTTTCTTCAGAGAGCAGGAGTACAAAGGCTGATAAAAAGGCAATTAGAATACCAAAACCAGCAAACATCAACAACCGTACGGATCCCAGCTGTGCTAGTATAGCCACCGCCGCGAGAACAAAACATATAAACAACCTGATCAAACGGTGATTATGGAAGTGAGCGTTAACCTGCCTTGTAATACCACAAAAGACCATTATGGGAGATGTTAAAATAATAGCAAATAGAACTACGAGCAACATGAGTATTAGTAGTAGAATAGTCATTGCAGGGCTGGTGGACAACAAAACAATGAACAAAAACCAGCGGCGAAAAAATTTGGCAGATACTTCAAAAACGGAGGGAATCAAAAGAAAGCACGTCTTAAAATAATTTAAAAGAAGTCGAATAAACAGTCTCCAGCAGTGCACTATAATCTGTGGCTGGATTCTTAGATGGTTTGTAATTGTCTTTGGGAGATTCTCTTGACAGATGAGGGTCTTCGATTTCACACGTCTGCAAACGATGCAAGGACGATTTCCTCTGGAAGACCAGGGAGGAGAAAATGATGTGTAAAAAGCTATAATATAATAACACACATAGGATACTATCATACGTGACTGCAAAAGATGCGAAACGCCGAGATAATTCATAGTCAGAAATTTGCTCTGCTGCAAGTATTCAGCAAATATTGCAGGACCGAGGAATGGGAAAGGAAACACAACAGCTTGTAGAATAAACATTCTTGCTTTGTGCCAGATGGTATCTTCGTTTGAGAAAAAATAGTTCCCCATCAGACATCGAGGGCTCACTGGGCTTGCTCCATCCAGAACAATCTGATGAACGCCGTCTTCTGTGACCTCTGTGGGCGAGAAAAGACAAACGAAAGCAGGGGAATAATAAACGAAAACGGCCATAAACACAACACATAAGCAGAGCAAAACATCCGCCGGCCATCCATTGCATTTTAATAGACCTTCAGAATTACTACTATTATCCCCAGTTGATTTGGTGATGTTGATACAAGGTTGTGAATTATCTGTCGTCTGGGTATTGCAGTCGATGCTATCAAGTTTGACTCCAAGATCTCGAAGACTTGGAAAGAATATGGGTGATGCAACTTTATAATGAGTCGGCTTTGCAGCTGTTGCGTTTACAGGCCTTAAGGTACATATGGCCATGATTTCTTTCTGTTCTCCAGTTGAATTCGGACAAAGCATCATATTTATCACGCTTTCCAATGCCTTCGCGAAAAGTGAAAGTTGTTTATTTGCCAACCATATTTGCCAGTGTTCAGTAACGTTTCCGCTTGAGTTGCGAGATGTTTGGTTTACGCATTTTTCATTCACTCTTTTCTCGTACTTGACAACAAGGCGAATCATTTTTTTCTCGGCGATGGCGGTCTTCGTTTCCTCCGAAAAATCAGAATCCATATCTGTACAGTTCCAGTTACAACGAGTTTCATCGTCAAGACCATCGACCGACTTATTAGTATGAAGCGACAGTTCTACAACCTGTGCGTGACAAAGCACCGTTAGCAACACAGCTAAAGATAGCCGGGAATTTGCCGACAGCATTCTCATAGACTGCAATGGAAAAAGAGCGAGATGAACTTCGGCTTGCTCGAAGTAAGCCCGAGACTTTTATCTTCACTTGCAGCGGAAATGTATTATGCCAAGAAAGCAACTGTCGGACCAAATGTGGAAATATTGAAACTGAAAGTTTTCAATAGTTAACAATAGGTGACGTCACCGATATCTTTGGTATACCCGGAAGTGATGGGAGTGGGGCTAGGGGACCTAGAGGTGAAAGATTAGGAGTAGGGTACCCCCATATGGCTGTTAATGTTTTTTTTGCTTCTGAATATTGGAAAGATTTGAGCGACCTCCTTTGTCTTAAAGACAAGCTCTGTGTTAAACTCTGTCTACTCTGCCTTCAGGGATTTATACTTGAATTGTGCCTGAAATTCACAGGAGAAAACTTGTCCTCGCCATAAACTCGCTTAATCAGCACCTTTTCGTTCCCTGACCAGCATCTGGCCGGAAGTCTCATTGAAATATGACAGCTAATAACAACACAAATATAAACTCTAAATGAATTGATACCGAAAATGAACAACCCGGGGCAATACTGCAAACCGGCAAGAGGATAACAGGGGTATGAAGGGGCGTTTATACGGAAAACTTCTCCCCCAGGGGTTTGGTGTTGACGTACAGTTTAATTCTCACCTAGCCGGACAGGTCGGGGATTTTTAAAGAACTGTGTATGCTTTGTTAGTAACAATGCATTAATTGTGCTCCATGGCATCAGACTGTGATGTCTTTGCCAGCTTGATCATTGGATATTGCAAATCAATTCATTGACTTAGCCATCATGGGTAATGGGCAATTTTACCATGCTCTCTACAAGTATGGTAGAGTACGCGTGATTTTTCGGGGAGTTTTATTTTTATTTTAGTTTAGTTTTTATATTCCACTTGTGCTTGTCGTATATGAGAAGATTTATATTATGGCTGCCTATCATCTCATATCCAACGCGTGCTCGTGGAATAATTGTAAAATATTCTCCTTCGTTGCTTACAGGGATTTTCTTGGTGTAAAGTGAAATATGAAATTTAAGTTACTAAGAGACCTACATAGGAACAATAGTCAGTACTACCGCTGACTGAAATAGTCCTCTCTTTAATTACATAACCGTAATGACATGAAGAAAAAAAACCTTAAATGTACCTTTTTTTTCCTGAAATCGTTACAATGTTTCGGGTAACAAATGCGATCTCTATGATTAAGTTGGTTTTGTTGCTGTTGTTTTGATTGGCGTTGATGCAGTGCTGTTATGTAGCTAGTGCCAGTTTTTTTTTTCCTATAACATCAGTCTCTTCAATGCATGCAAGATAACTTCAGAATACTTTATCTAAAAGCACCACAAGGAGCGCAAAAAAAATACCAACTGCGTGATGACAATATCTACATACGTTAACTAATACACTATATCTTTTCCGCAGGACTCGGTTGGAGAAACAGCTCTCTGATCACTAGGTTTTGTACTTTTGATGTACTCTTTGGCGATTTGTTGAGCATCAATAAGCACAGGTTTAAAATTCTGCTGTCTCCTTCTATCAAGGTAAATAGTTACGATCTCGGGAAACAATCCAACAGCAAAAGTCAAGAAAACTTTTGTCAAGTGAGATGCATTCAGCAGCATTACCAATGAGAAAACTGAGAAGACCAAGAAGACACTCAGAGCAGCACTTCAATAGGCCGCGTTAGTTCCTCGCATGCCATATCAAAAAAGCGTTTTTGGAATTCTCTTAACATTATCCAAGTACGGCCATAGTCAGGTGTGAAGTCTTGCTTGTTCAAACTAGTTTTACGTGTTCTGCCCAGCTTTAGCCGGTCCTTCTGTTCAAGAGGCGCTGCGGCCAGAACTTGGTATTTCTGAGTAAAGGGTCTGTAGCTATTCCACGAGTAACCAGAAACTAGCACACAACAGGCAAACTCTGGAAGTTTTTGCGTAGAAAGTAAAAGCGGAATGGCTAATTGGAGGAATATCAAGACACCAACAACAGCATACAGCAATACAAATAGTACGCCGACAAGACACTAAGGTGTCAAGAAGAACGACAACTGAGCGAGTGGCGGGGAAACAATACTGATATAACGTGATGAAGAAAACATGTTTTATTTGTGACTGACTACGATTAGTTCTCACGATGCGCGGTGAAGGAAAACAAAGGTCATTAGGATCCTAACACGCCGCAATCAGTTGAGCAACAGTTGAACGAAAACGCTTAACCTGGTTTCTAAAATTGTCAATGAAAAATTCGCTTCTTCGAATTAATTATAATGAAAATGTAGGCAAGCAAAGTCAAAAATACTCGATGAAAATTGAGACAAACAAAGTCAAAATACTCACGTTTAAGTAAATATCTTAGCTTGGCAAAAGTCAAAGGCTCGAAGGAGAGTTTGGATTGTTGAGAATAATCTTCACATTGCCGAAACTTAAACAAAAGGAATTTGCACTAAACTCGACAGAAATTTTGCAGCTAAAATGAAACTGCACACGTCATTTTATCAAACACGGCCGTGCGTACATAAAAATTTTTACCATGATGGCTCAATAGGAATTAGATAGGACCAGCGCGCTCTATGTTATAATAACATTTATCATACATATACACATTTGAATAGCAAAGTAATCAGCACAAATACAATAGACGGTAGATGATAGACCAGAGAAACACAACCTGAAGGGAGAAACTGAGATTGTCCAAGAGGGGCGAGAACTAAGACAGTCTTTCACGCCTTTATAAAGAACTCGGTACACAAAAGCGAGACACTGCCCCATATTATAACAATGAGAACCACCTAATTGTGTGAAGGCGAGTACGCATTCATTGTGGAAGTTCTCGATGAGAACAGAACCAGATAAACTTGAGGTGCTTATCATCTGACTCAAACGCACCTACGCAGGACTTCGTGCAACTTGTTTTCCCTATGATGAAATGGAAGTAGAAAGCTTGAAAACAGTAACAAGTGCATTAAAGGGTAGAAATAGATGCGTTCTCTCCTTTGCACTTATTTGAGGATACAACACATTTCGGTAGAGAAGGTATTCAAAGAAAATAGCTGGAACAAGAAATGGCAGGGGCAAGATAACACGCATAATGAACTTTCGGGCCTTGTGCCACATGATGCAGTCCTTCTACAGTTATTTGACGGAACCCTTCATGTGTGTCCTCTGTGACAGCAAAGAGACAAACAACTGTTGAGCCAATTTAAGCGAACAGTGTCATGAAAACGAAACAACCACGGGCAATAAGAAATGTCCATCGACCGTTCGTCCTGTTGACTTCTTTTATCTTGATACACGTTTAATGACCACTTTGCTTTACCTCGGTATTGCACAATTCGCCAAGCGACGCAGCCGACGAGCGAAGAACTCTCTCCAAATAAACACGGGAGGAGAGCTCGCCCCTAAGCTGCTGCCATTAGCTGACGTAACTTTAAAGTTACAGCTAACTTTGACATAAACATGAACAAGAGCTCCTATCCAGGTCGAAAACCTTCGTAAAGTGTTGTAAACAGAACTTAGAAGTTTCCTGTCTATCTGCTAGGACAGGGAAAACTACGACAATTTCATAGCAACTCCGTTAAAATTACAAGCCTGATAAAAAAGGCCGCTTTCTTCGCTGTATAAGAGGCTTCCCGACTCATGCTAAGTAATGTCAGTACGTAAATGCAACATATTCAACGTTTGTTGCGCAAATTTCCCGTTCAAGTTACTTTATTTACTACTGAAAACTGGAAATGCCGTAAAATTGGAATAGCAGATAACCACCGGAATACTTCTGAACTTAAACAAAGAACACATGATACGGGATGCAGGGCTTTTTAATTTAAGGATGATAAAATCAAATTTTAATGGAAGGAAGGCATGTAGTTTGGCGTAGAGGTGAACGGGGTCTTTCTGTCTTCTTTAAGGAAATGAAAGGAGATTGAAATGCCGTAATTTCTCGATTAAATGGCCTTGGCGCTATTTCAAACTTGACTTCGTTGATCCGGCGTATATTTGCACTTTATTCGAGGCAACCCTTATTCGAGGCTGAAGTTTATAATTTATTAGAGTGTTTGGTCATTATTTTTGACAGCTAAATATCGATATCTTATGATTAAACCCAAAGTTAGCCCGCGACCGGGGACCGCGGGCCAAAACATTTAGTTCGCTGGTTCAGATTTCTTTTCATGTAATACAATAGTTAACTTTTTTGGAAATGAAGAAACTTTAAAGCTTGCTACTGTTTAATAGATGAAGCTAGACGAGTCAGTGACCACTTAACAATTAGACCCGTGGCCCTTGAGGGCGAAGGGTCTAATTGTTTTAGTATCACCCAACTAGTCGAACAGAAAAGGTAATAATAAAGTTAGCAAATGCAAGTTGAAGAAATATTTATTTGGGAATAAAACGAAAGAAAGCGTCACGTTCGATGGCGCCAATTTCGCTACTCGATGACTATTACTAATAGTCCCCTAGTAGCGTAGCCAATCAAAATGCAGGATTTGCATTAGTCCACTAGTTGGGTGATACTAAAAAGCGTTATTCAACCTCATATCACGGATTTACGTTTGATATGTTTAAGTTAGTGACCCACAAATCATAATGCTACGCCACCACTTGTAATCTGACTAAGACCCAGTTCACTTTAATCTGAAGAAATTTGAAATGATTTTTTTGGTGCACCGAAAACAAAGTTTACCGCAATCGGTTTCGTGAATGCCTGAAGAAATTCGAAAGCGCTGTCAGGTATTGTGGGGTTTACGGCAAAAACAGATGTTTCTGAAAACGTCAACGTCAAAGAGTCTAATTTAAAGCGGGTGGAAGTGTGGAACGCATCTGGAGTGGTTGTAGCAGCACGGAAAAAGGTCTTGAGTGCTTAAGGTTGTGGTGTACACGATGAAAGGCTGCAACTGAGGAAAAAAAAAAGTTGCATTTTTAAATTTATCTAGCATTCTATCCGTTTTCCGCGATAAGCACATGTTGATGGAAACTGGCCACATAAGTCTTTTGAGAACAATGGTTTGTTGACGCAGCCTGACAAAGCGAGCTGAGATAACAAAACCGCAGTATGGTGATTAAAGTTTGCGCAGTGTTTGACGTTAGCAACTGTGGTTTGAGTGTCATCAGGTGAAGATAATATATTTACATTCATTCAAAAGGCACCCCGAATGGGAAAAGACTCTTTGGAGAGGACAGACTTATTTCAAGTCATTCAAACAGTGTAAGAGACCGTACAATAAAATTTTAAGGGTCTGTAAATCATATGCCATGTCGCAACTTTCTTTTGAATTTCTCTAAGCGTTAAAAAAAAGCTACAGTTTAAAAGTCATATTAAACAAAGGGCAGTAGCGATTGGACAAATTAATCTTTATTATCTGGTTAGAAAATCAACGTTCCTTTTCCTAACACCCCTAAAATGTTGTAAAGGTAAATTACATTCTTTCTGTGTATTTATGTTCATAAGAAACTTTCAGTCAACTGATCTGTTTAGAGTAAATAACTTTCCCCTGAAATGTATCCTTACCTAGTCATTGAAGTACTGCTGTAAAAGACAGTACATATAAAGTACAAAAACTATCGTTAACTTGCTTGCATAAAACCCTTACATCTTTAATTTTTGAGGCGGGAATATTCATGATTAGATTTATGATTGTTTACCTCTGAGCGATTTCGCAAAACATACCCGTTAGGTTTTCGCCTGGACTCGGGCGCAGACTGTAAACCCAGTGGGGACTTCGTCAAGGCCAGGCTGGGCACATGGTCCAGGCACTTCCAGGCACCTCCCGTTCCCTCTACTCACACGCATCTACACAAAAGGTCGTAAAATTTCTTTGGACAAGTTTAAGGTCAGTGACAACCAACAGTCCAGTTCTCTTGTTGGTCGTATATTCCTTTCGCTAATGTTTGTGTTGAAAAAATAACAAAACCCCGAAAATTACAACAAGTCCACTAGTTGTCGCATTGGGAAACTTGTGCCAGAACTGAGGGTAAGGCCTTGATGTACCTTACAAAACAGTCTGAGGATTATCTCCCTAAAACCTTAATAAACCATGGAGGCAAACTGGCTGAAGGATTTCGGATTGGCTTACTATCTCTGAGTGGCCCACACGGTTGCAATGGGAAATGACATTAATATTAAAAATTTAAACCAAAGGAAGCCATAAACAATTGCGATTGGAATTAATACTAGGGAAAACGTTGCATACAAAAAGCGAACGATGATAGAAGAGGAAGAACGACCTCGCCAAATATCTTTAAACAAATTGACGCAAAGGGAACATAGAAGCATTAAAGTAGAGCCGACTATGCGGAGATGTCTTAGCATTCGCTGTGGAAGTTCCAGAACTTCATTACACGGTCTCTCATTACCTGGTGGTTTCCCACGGAGAATATGCAAATAAAAAGCATTAAAATAGAAACAGTCATAACATAAAATACGAAATGGTGGAACAATTAGGCTAATTCCTAGCATATTTTGGTCAGGCAATAAATTCTGATACAACAAATATTCGACAAAAATCGCCGGAGCTAAAAATGGTATCGGTAAGAGAACAACACGCATAATGAACTTCCTTGCTCTGTGCCATATTGTGTACTCCGTGGAACTGGGTCCTTCTACATTTATTTGACAGATTCCATCACATGAGTCCTCTGTGGCGGAATAAAGGCAAACGACAGCAGGGCCAATATAAGTGAAAGCAATGACAAAAGCGATGTTTAAGCGGTGCAGAACTAAGTCCTTCCAATGAGCATTATGGATAAATTCACTGATTTGGATGCAAGTTTGCACATCAGTCTCTGATTGTGCATCACACACTTCTCCAAGTGACCTAACAGTCGAGCGAAGAATATTTTCCAATTGTTCACTTGGAGAAGAAAGTTCACCGTAAAGTGTCCCTTCTCTAGGAGAATTGGTCTTTCCGAATCGGCCCAAAACTTTGACCTGGTCCTCAAACGATGCTTGTATTAAAGCTGAAAAACCTCTTATGACGTTTCCACCAAAACTAGAAAGTGCGTTATTGACCAACCAGACTTGCCAATACTCCGTAGGGCTTCCATTTGAGTTGCGAGATGTTCTGGTCACGCAATCGTCTTCCACAATCTCCTCGTAGTGGAAAGCAAGCTTTAACTTTCTCCCCTCAGTTATGACGGTCAACTGAATTAGGTTGCTAAGATCAGATTCGGCAATTTGACAATTCCACCTGCACTGGAATTGCCGATTACCGGAGCCCTTCTGCGTCCCAAGGTTTTGTATCCTGTTTTGAAAGTATGAATCCACCATCGTTTCATTCGTTTCTGTCGGCACCCGGACCTTTGGTGGTGCGCCCAAGACTACGTTCAATAGAAAAACAGTAATCTGAAAAGCCCACAGCATCTTCTTGGATTTGCTTACAGAGGAATGGAAGATAATTGCTGCAAATGTTTTTCGATCAAGGACTCGTCTTGATTATTGTGAAAGAAACAGGTACGCCAAACCCTTCTGAATAAACTGCTGTTCATTTTGTGTTTTTCTGTCTGAGTTGTTATATATGCAAGTAACGAAACCCGGGAACCGGGGACAAAGGAAAAATAGAATAGAAAGAATAGAAAACAAGTACGACTTCTACTATGAACAGTTGGCCTAAAGACGAACATAGCCATCGTGACTTCAGACAAAAGAAATTTGTTAGAGAAATGGTCCTCCTTGTGCGCGAATGACAATTTGGCAATTTCAATGTTCCAGGTTTTTAATATTCCGGTGTTTCGACATTCCACAATTTCAGTTTTAAAATTTGACGCATGAGCTACTTTTCTGAAGATGATTATGCATAACTTTCAGTTTAAATTGGCTTGTTTTGTTAGTTGAAATGTTCAATTAATGTTCATGTTTTCATTCTCTTGAGTACTGGCTTTAGTTAATCTCTGACATATGGCGGGCACTTAAAGTAATTCTTCTGCGAATAAAGAGCTTCCAAAAACTCGTTTCAAAGGAAACAATCACATCATCGCAACATCTCGATATGCGCGGACGTGTCTTTATATTGGTATAAATAATTGCGTTCATGCGTTCATGGGGACCCCTACACGAAGCTTAACAGTGGGAATGAAATTCCTTGACGCCTCTTTAACTTTGCAAGAGACGCGTTAATGTTAAGAAATCAATTTAATCAGACCGCGATCTGACAAGAGAAACACGAGCACGTCAACTTGATCAAAAAAAACAAAACAAAACATAACCAAAAACAAAAAGGCAGGCTGAGAGCACAAGCAGACATTTTCAAAGTTACCCGGCGTATTTATCTACAGTTACAAGACACAAAGATTATTCAGCAGATAAATTGAAAAACCTGCCGCTTCAGATGATAAATGTATTTGTTAATACAGTGAGCTTTCCTTCTTCGCTATAAGCAAATCAAAACAACTTCTTTCGCTGAAAACGGTGTCTTTGGGTATCTAGCGACTAAATTCGTTGTTCAATTAATGTTTGATTGGGCAGGAAGTGAGCTTTTTTTCAATCGCTTCTTTCCATTTGAAACAACTCGAACAATATGGCACACGAACCCCTAGTAAGATGATATGAACAAGAATTTCAACAGCTAACTTTACCTAGTATAACGGTGTACTGTTCTATACATAAATTTAAAGATAGCCTTTGAATCTAGCCGCGACTCTGGATCGACTGATCACTTCAGGAACGGGACCCAAAAATGGACATTACAAACCTTTCCAGAGCGGTAAATATTGCTCTTACAGCTCTGTCCCCTATTGTCTGGTGTGATGTACGGAAAAACTTAGCTTTGACAGCCAGTAGATTTTCGTTTGGAGTAGTGAAGAAATCATAACCTTGGCTCTACGTTTTCTCAGCTTTTTCCGACATCTACGTAACATGTTGTCCCCTTTGTTAAAAGGAATCTAAAATAATGAAGTCATTAGAGAAACATTTCGACACAAAGCACCCTGCAAAGGAACTATTGCTATTGCAGTAATATTAAAATGATAATTACAATGACTTTATTAACGTGCCAAGAAAACTAGCAGAGGAGAATCTCCCCTGCTAATAGGATGCATAGTGAGATATGAACAATATTAGCTAAAATACAAATGGGTCAAATTAAAATCGATTAAAAAAGCTAAAAGTAAAATTACATAATACTAATAACTCCATCTAATTAAAATAAACGAAATTAAAATCATGAATTACAAAGATAACAATAATATTTACATTTCTTCACTCAATGCGCCTAACGGCAAATAATTAGCTAAATGAAACAGAACAAATGACCCATATAAACTAACTAAAATAACTAGTCTAACCAGTTACTCAGATGGCAGTCACTTCAGCCTTCAAGGATGTTACTTAGACTAAGTCTGCGTATCCGAACTGTTGAAGGCTGGCTGCCGATTTTTCTTTACGTGATATCTTACTCCAGAATCTTGGGTCTAAATTTTACGAGTGAGTGTTTCTCATACGTAGCCGTGTTAAAACTAGGTAGAAATAACTCTCTGTGGAAAATTATAGTATTAGCTGTTTGTCATAAACATGTCACAAATAGGCTGCTAGCACGAATTATGTTTTAATCATATGCATCGAGACGCCATTGAAAATTCAATCGTTGGATAATGAAATTCGAGAATTTTCATTGGCTTAGCCATCATGCTATATGTGCGATTATGCCATGCTTTACAAATATGGTAAGTGTACGATTTTAGTTTTCTATACTTTGGGTGCGTTTTTAATAAAACAATTTTCCCACCCGCGCTTGTTGCATAAGAGACTCGGCGCTACGCGCCCCCTGATATCCAACACACGCTCTTGGAATAATTGTTATCATTCAGTTGTCCGGGTCCAGTCAAGGGGTTCCGATCCATTTTTTGTACCTTGCGTGACAATCACACTGCTGTCTCGTAGTAGTAAAAAGTCTGAAAATTAGTTGATGGAATGGTAGTGATATTTTTTTTGCCACCGTCGATCAATTCAGGTATAGTTTTAACAGTATATCGGGAGTATATGTCTTCTTCCTCTAGAACAGAAAAGTGAGTGATTCGCATTATTCCGCCAAGAACAGTAAACGAGCAGACGCAAACTGTGACAGGTGACGCGTACCAGGTGTTGGAATGGCCACTGAAATAAAACAATAGGATCATCACAAGGTTTTCTGCCACAAACAGAGCATTCGCAACCCACCGTATAGTGTTCCTGTTCCTGAGAAGGAAGAATGGTAAATCATCCTTTATCCACTGCACGCAAAACTTTCCAAATATGAACTCGCCTGCGCCATGGATTGACATGAAGCGCTGGATATGGGGTCGCCTTATTTGCCGGTAGGAGAAAATGTATCCCACAATTACCATAATAATGGAGTGTAACGTCACAATACTGATAACCCACCACTTGTAACTGACGGTAAAGTAACCGACGGCGCATAATCGACTGCTGATGAGAAATAAATTGGTTACAAAAAGAAAGCACTTGCTTTTAACGTGAATATCATTAGTGATTACACGTCTATGAAATAGCTCTTCAGCAGATGTGAATGTCCAGACTAAACTAAGAAACGAGACGGGTAAAGATATCAATTGAATGACGCTAACTCTTTCATGTTGTATGCTGATGACGTACAACTGGATGACGAACTGAGGGGCTGATTCAAGAACGGCTTCAAAGAACGCAGCAGCCTGGCTGTAAACGTCCCTGCATTCATCATTATCATTCTTGTTCTTCAAGCAGAACACAAACATTTTGAGCCTGGCCACAGCAGCTGAGAATGGATGGAAAGCGGAAAGAAACGACTTTAACCAGTGACAAGATGGAGCTCGCCTTCCCTCGAGCTCCACATTTGCGTTGGTAAGTGGCCGTTCGAGAACAACATAATAGTATCCAAAAGGCACACACGGTAGGAACACAAAACCAAGGCCAACGGCAAACCATGTCTTATGATCCTCGCGGTAAAATTGCACCAGTGTGAGTATGTCGGTGATCGGGTCAGCAAAACTTAAAATGGCTCCAACAAGAAACACATACTTGCTATACCACTTGACGTCCATTCGACTGAGCAGCGTTAGCTGACCTTAGCTCGGGAAGTGGTTAGTTATGGGAGCTTCCTATTGCTATGAATAGCTAAAAGTGGCTCGCAAGTTAGCGAGATTTTACAAACGAGGCGGAAATCTGATCAATAGCTGGGTGATACGAGAGGAAGCAGTTTGAGACAAGAGTGAGTGATGTATGACGTCAACGATTTCCTGCATTCCGTGAATCAAGCCAAGCGACGTGGCGCACACCACGTTGTGATCTCATCACCGCAGTGTTGGATGTAGGGCCGATTCGCAGTAGCAGACAAAACTGAAATTGTCCGTGACCAAATCTGAGGACAAATTTGGTCGCGAAATTTTTTTGTCTCGTCGGTTGCATCCGCATTGACTGCGGTGAAAGTCGCCAAATTCGTTCAAATCTAGTTTCGCAACACGAGCGAGAAATATCCCAGACGCTAAATTTATACCGTTAAAAGCTTTTTTGACAAATGATCATGACTGACAAGATAAACACAACTTTGTTTATTTAAACGATTTTGTCCAGTTTTTACCCGGGACAAATTTTGTCGGCGGTACGTTTGAAGATTTATCCGCTTCGGCAAAAATTTGTCAAGTTGTGACAAACCATCCGCAGTTGTAGCGGGTTGGCGATGACAGAAAATTTGTCTAAGTAAACAACTCCCACTTTTCAACTTACTTCTTCCGGTTACGTCTTCACTCAGTCTGGTATACTTCAACTTGACTTCTCCGGTTTACTCCAACTGTCCGGTTTACAACGGTCTACTTCCGCAGAACTTTGCACTTGTCCTTCGATGGCTTCGACCAGCTATTTAGCACTCGCGTTTCCCGGCAAATGGCTCTTTGTCGTGAATTTAGGAATGGTTTACTGATGGCTTCCCAGTAATGAAAATGTGCTTCCGGACGTGTTCCTGCCACTTTCTAACCTCGCTCGTAACTGCACTTCAACCTTCTTCTTCTACACACAGAAAAACCTCACTACACGTATCACCCCAAAACCCTAAATATGCAAACGCAAGGTGTAAAATGAGAGAAAGGGAAAGAAAACTATTGGATAAAGATTGATTACATGGGCATAGAACAGAACTGGTTACGCAATAAAAGAATATAGGTTACGTAATAGGTGCTACAGAATAAATACAATTTTAAAAGCTATGCTATGGGGAGTAATAGGTAGCTTGTTAATGAATAAGATAAAACCTTAATAATATAATTCTAAATACTAAGCTTTCCATAAAAGCGACGCGAATACACGAATGTGAAGAACAAGAACAAGAACAAGAACAAGAACAAGAACAAGAACAAGAACAAGAACAAGAACAAGAACAAGAACAAGAACAAGAACAAGAACAAGAACAAGAACAAGAACAAGAACAAGAACAAGAACAAGAACAAGAACAAGAACAAGAACAAGAACAAGAACAAGAACAAGAACAAGAACAAGAACAAGAACAAGAACAAGAACAAGAACAAGAACAAGAACAAGAACAAGAACAAGAACAAGAACAAGAACAAGAACAAGAACAAGAACAAGAACAAGAACAAGAACAAGAACAAGAACAAGAACAAGAACAAGAACAAGAAGGACAAGGACAAGGACAAGGACAAGTAGAAAGAGAAGGAAGAGGAAAAGGAAAAGGAAAAGGAGAAGGGAAGGAGGAGAAGGAGGAGAAGGAGAAGGAGGAGGAGCAGGAGCAGGAGCAGGACCAGCAGCAGGGGAAGGAGCAGAAGGAGGAGCAGGACCAGGGGCAGGAATGGAGCGGGAGCGACAGCAGCAGCGGCAGCGGGAGTGAGAGCAAGAGCGGAAGCGGGAGCAGGGGCAGCAGCAGCAGGAGCAAGAGCAGCAGCAGGAGAAGCAGTAGCAGAAGGAGGAGCAGGAGCAGCAGCAGGAGCAGGAGCAGGAGCAGAAGCAAGAGCAGAAGAGGAAGCAGGAGCAGAAGCTGGAGCAGAAGCGGAAGTAGAAGCGGAAACGAAAGCAGAAGCAGAAGCGGAAGCGGAAGCGAAAGAAGAAGAAGCAGAAGAAGAAGAAGCAGAAGAAGAAGAAGAAGAAGAAGAAGAAGAAGAAGACGAAGCAGAACAAGAAGCAGAAGAAGAAGCAGAAGAAGAAGAAGCAGAAACAGAAGATGAAGAAGCAGAAGAAGAAGAAGCAGAAGAAAAAGCAGAAGAAGCAGAAGAAGAGGCAGAAGAAGAAGCAGAAGAAGAAGAAGGAGAAGCAGAAGAAGAAGAAGAAGAAGAAGCAGAAGCAGAAGCAGAAGCGGAAGCGGAAGCAGAAGCGGAAGCGGAAGAAGAAGAAGAAAAAGAAGAAGACAGAAGAAGAATAAGAAGAAGAAGAAGGAGCAGAGGAAGAAGAAGTAGAAGCAGAAGAAGAAGCAGAAGCAGAAGTAGAAGCAGAAGCAGAGCGCTTAAGCAGAAGCAGCAGAAGCAGAAGAAGAAGCAGAAGTAGAAGCAGACGCGGAAGCGGAAGAAGAAGAAGAAGAAAAAGAAGACAAAAGAAGGAGAAGGAGAAGAAGAAGAAGCAGAAGCAGAAGCAGAAGAAGAAGCAGAAGAAGAAACAGAAGCAGAAGAAGAGGCAGAAGCAGAAGAAGAAGAAGAAGCAGAAGCAGAAGCAGAAGCAGCAGCAGCAGCAGAAGCTGCAGCAGAAGCAGCAGCAGAAGCAGAAGCAGAAGCAGAAGCAGAAGCAGAAGCAGAAGCAGAAGCAGAAGCAGAAGCAGACGCAGACGCAGACGCAGACGCAGAAGCAGAAGCAGAAGCAGAAGCAGAAGCAGAAGCAGAAGCAGAAGCAGAAGCAGAAGCAGAAGCAGAAGCAGACGCAGAAGCAGCAGCAGCAGCAGAAGATCGAACGGCGAGAAACGCGGGGGCGGAAAGAAGGATAAAGAAAGATAATTTTCCCTTCTCGCTTTATTTCCTTCTTAGACTGCGAGCATTCTCTTCTACGCGAAAATCCGCTGGATGGAAGCAAAAGAACAGAGGCCGCGAGCCGCGCTACAGACGACCTCCCTATTTACAGCAGGAACAGTTGGACTTCATGTTTCTACTGTTCACACCAGCAAACTAAATATAATTATGCAGTACAGTTGCCGTGCTCTTCTACCGGATCGATTGCGTGTAAAATTTTCGCATGACAAAGCACATGTTGGACAACTATGATTTCCATATACTCTAAGTTACTATAATGCTTTTGATAGTGTGTCACGAAACACGGCTTCACACAAATGTTCCGCCGTTGATAATTTCGTAATGTTTAATCTGACTCATTAGGATTATTGGGGCTTCAAAACTGGCCTGGCAGGTTTGAATGATTGTTACAAACTATATAAGGAAGAGGTTGTAATTGATTTAATATCGTAATAGATCATCAGTCTCGGAGAACAGCAGCTGCGAGATTCTCCGACCTTAAGCGGTTGTCATGCCGACTTCTGAGCCAAGCCATATTCGCTTAAATTTCGAACATCCACGGGTGTGCAACATCTCCCAAAGTAAGCTGCTCCCAAGTAGCATGAAGGGGCTTCATATGTATGTAGGTATAGCAGTACATTCTTTCGCTTCTATTAGATTTGAATTTCTTAGTGCATTTTAAATTTTATTCATATAGAATTAATTTTATCGTATTTTATTGTTGTTTTATTACATATTTCACTGAAATGCCCCTTGGGGACGTGGAATAAACGTATGTATGTATATGTATGTACACCGGTCATGGATTTAAATTCCGTTCAAATGCCTATGTTGCGTTGGTAACTTCGATGATCGCGTTCATAATAAAAGTATATCGTTGTCCTGCACTTCGATTCAATGATATTTCACATATCAGTCTTCCCCAGTTGTAGTTTGCCAAGTAACCATGCAGTACTCACAACTAATCATCGACGGAAAGATCCATCCTGTGCATGCTTCACAGCTAACTTTTCCAAGGAACATTTTAATGTTGCGTATTTGCCCAGGGGACTTGGGGGTGGGGGGGACTACTTCCAGAAAAATCGGGTGGGGGTGCGCGACTCGTTTTTCAAAATCCTTACCCTATTTAAGACCAGAATCTGTGATTGTCCCTTCCCTATTTCTGAACAGACAAAAAAATTGATGCCCTATGTAAGACCTGACCCTTAAATCAATGCCTTGTTTCAGACCTGTCTTATGATTAGTTCCCTATTTTATACATTGTGAAGGAGTTTTTTTGATGGTCTTATCAGATATTGATAAAAAGTAACTTCTAATAACCACACCGAATTCAAGACTGGAGTGCAAAAACCATATACCCTTTTCATAGTAAATGACTGCCAATTGAAAGTTCTTTTGTATGCATTTAAACTAACCTCACTAAACTCATTTGGGAGTAAAAATTCTTTTGAATTATCAACTCAAGAACAAGGTTAGTCAGGCTAATTTTAATACTTACTTAAGAATTTGTAATTGGTAGCCATTTATGAAAAGGGTCTATACCCTATTTGAGACTAAAACTGCCAAAATCGAGACTCTATTTATGATCAACACTGCTTAAACCGCACATTCCTATATCGCCCATACAATGGAGTAGCCCCCATCCCCGGGATAGCAGTGCACTGGTCATGGATTTGAATTCCGTTCAAATGCCTATGTTGCGTTCGTAACTTCGATGATCGCGTTCATAGAGTATATCGTTATATTTTTACTTGTTGCTTGTATTTTGACTCGTCCAACGGGCTCGTCAAAATACGGAACAACTCCTCGATGTGAAAGTAATGCTCCTCAACGGTGGATTGGAAACTGACCTTTATGTCAAACCCATAGACAAACATCAGTACTTCCTTAAATCATCCTGCCACCCATCTCACACTAAACAATTCATTCCCTTTAGCATGGCCTTACGACTGAGAAGAATTTGTTCAACGGCTGAGTTCTTCAATACACACTCTGATGCACTCTGAAATAGTACGTCAAATTCCTCGGAGTAGAGCACTCGAAACATCCATCAAAAAAGAAGTCCCACAGAATTCCATTTGTATTAACATTTAATCCAGCCCTACCAAACTTGTTACGTCAAGTCATTTCCAGCAACCTTAACATTCTTCGTTCTTCACAGCGATGCCTAGAAGCATTTTCTTGGCCTCCTCGTACATCATACCGCCGTTGCAAAAACCTACGTGACATACTGTTCAGGGCCAAACACCGCAGACAACCGTTGTCACAGAAATAAGTGCAAAATGTGTCCTTTCATTACAGAGGGGACCAAGTCTTATACTTTTTTCTCGACCAACGAACAAAGACGTATACGGCATCACATCACATGCTCTTCTTCCAATCTGGTTTATATGATACAGTGCAACAAATGCAACGTTCCATACATAGGCGGGACTAAACGTCATCTCAGCTACAGATTTTGCGAGCACAGACGCGCAATCAAAAAAGCCATCACACAACGACACATTGATCAAGCCATCGCCTTTTCAGATCACTTAACCATCCCTGCTCATTCTATGGACAACATAGAACTGGTTCCTCTCGAACTCATCAGCTCAAATAGGGAAGCTATTCGCAAGGCAAGAGAAACATTTCTGATGTCCAAGGGTAGGACCCTTGAACCTTCTGGGTTAAACAGGCGTGACGAAATTTAATCTATTTTTTTTTTATGTATCCGCTTTAGTACACGTTTCATTTTTCTCTATTTTTGTCAACCAATCATGTCACATATTTCATTCAGTATCATTTAAAATTTTGTAACCGTTTTATCCATATCTACTTAGCTTCAGTGTAGCCCCCGAAGAAGGTGAGTCCTGTCTAACCAAAATATTGGACCTTGAATTTACTCTCTCCAGCCGTCCGGTCAGCCTTTCAACTGGTTTTATGCTTTATTTTAGACTGCTGATCCTGATCTAAACCGAGATCCGGCTTCACTCCGCTGCTGTTTGCACAAGTGGTCCTTGCATTACAGTTTACCCCATAACATGGATGTCCAATATCAAAGATGTACGAAACTGTAAATCAAGACTGTATTAGCTGGAGTATGACCACCATGTTGCGCGACGTCGTTTTTCGTCGTTGGGAGCAAGCGCCCGCCATCCATGCCGCTAGCCATGTTAACCATAAAATGAGAGTGTTATGGTTTTCTATTTCTGTGCATGCGTGTGGTTCTGTTCCCATAGTTATGGTGCCCCGCTTGGCGGACCTTTGGGCCGCCGGGGCTCCACTAATATATAGAGTTAGCCAAGCCTAAAAGGGAAGTTTCTGAGCCGGGTTGTTCAAGGTTCGATTAAGCTAACCCAGGACATGCGAATTTTGATTGGAATTTTGTAACTTTGCGTTGAGGTTTTCTGTATATTGTTTGGCCTTCTGTTTTGAGTTTGAATAACCTCAAACTACACAAACCAAAAGTAGTGAAAGACACTTGTATACAAAGAAAATTTGGTTAACTTTCAATCCTAGGTTAGCTTTAACTGCTAACATCTATTTACAACAAGTTAACCTGACACGAGCCCGTGATCCAAGCGGAAAAGCAACACTTGATCAGCGATCAACTTTAAAAAACACTTGATCTCGATGAGTTCTTAACTTGAGCCCGCGATATGGTCATGTGATACTGGTCAACGGATACCTTGTTTTGACAGCTGTCAATTGACCATAACATGGATGTCCAATATCAAAGAAGTACGCCATTCGCACCAGTCCCCTGCAGAGCGAGTAAAAGATCCGACTCTCTAATGTATGATATCACTTTCACGCAACTAGCGTAAGCATTCGCGAAGTACCTTGTCCTTTGCTCGCTCTAATAATATGCTGCTATGGCGGATAAAGGTCCTCAAGCTCCGGCCGTTCAAGGCATTAAGGCCGCCCAGGCTGCAGTTCTTCATCAACAGTTGCAGGTTTTTCCTTGCTTTGTTTTGTGCTGGCGTTTCTCGCCATTTAATTTCTTACCATTTCAACTAACCCTGTACCTTGGCCTCTAGCTATCTCGCTGCCTCCCCTAGTTGTTTTAATTGTTTCCCTTCCTTGGTTTTCGTTTTGCTTCGTTCGTTGCTGCATATTTGCCATTTGCGTTCTTTTCTAACCGTCCCGGCATGCTTTGTATTTCGTTTAGCGCGCTCGTCATCTTTCACGTGCTTGTACACGGCTTTGTTACGTTCCGCCCGCAATGTGGGGTGAGAAGCCGAGGGGATTTTACTTCATTTTATTCCCCGAGTGCAATTAGCAGGGCTGAGAAGAGGGTCTTTTAACTTGGGCTGAGAAGCCGAAAAGGTCTTTTATACTGTATTTCCCAGAGTCTTAGTTGGGCTGAGAAGCCGAGAAGACATGTTAAGTTGGGCGGCCAAGCCAAGGAGGTCTTATTATTTTGCAAGTGTTGAGCTAAGAGGCCAAGAAGATTTTATTATAATTTCTTTTCCCGATGTGTGTTGCCAGGGCTGAGAAGCCTTGAAGGTCTTTTAACTTGGGCTGAGAAGCCGAAAATGTATTTTTAAATTGCATTTCTCAGAGTATGAGCTCGGCTGAGAAGCCAATGACACACTAGGGATATAAACATCTTTGAGCGCTCATTTTAGCATAACTTCAAATTAACTTGACATACCATTATCAAACTTAGCAAGTGAATAGCGACAAAAGTCCAACGTTTTTGACAAAAAAATTGACATCAAAAGTCAGTGATGACGTCATAATCGATGGCGTCACACCATACTCTTAATTTAAAGTTTGGAAATTCCAACGTTGTTTCAACGCTTTCAAAAGAGCGCAACAAGAGAAGTTGAAATCTGGTGAAACCGTTTTTTGATATCTCAAATATTAAAGGAGATATGACAATTTGAACTTAAGGAATGCTTATTCAGTAAAGCAGTGATAAAAGATAAAACTTTCGAAATCAAAGTTTTCGTGTTTGCAACTCCATTTATATTGCAGGCTGATTGCTTCTGATGAGCAGAGCGGGTATAGCTAAAACAATCCAAATTAAAGCTATTCATACGTAGATTATCGTTTTAAAGGCGAAAACAAAAAATCTAAAACGGTACGATTGTTAGGCTTTATCATGTGATCACCAACCATCTACCCTCTGACCATAGATATGCCGATGACACCCAACTCTATCTTTCTTTTAGACCAGACGGCACTTTGTCTCAAGATCACGCTCTAGCGGTTGTGGAAGCCTGTATTTCCGATGTCCGTGCTTGGGTAATTCATAACCGTTTATTAATCAACGACGCAACGACTGAGTTTTTAATTATTGGCTTCAGCCATCAATTTTCAAAAATCTCAATTGACTCCATTACCGTTGGCGACTCCACTATCCAACCTTTAGAAAGCGTTCAGTCGCAATCTGGGCTCCTGGTTTGACACTACGATGTCTATGGCATTCCATGCTGGCAAGACTTGCAGTAAAGCATCTATGGCCTGTACAAAATTCGGCAAATAAGGAAATTTTTCAGTCCTGAGACTACCAAAACTCTTGTCCTTGCGTTCCTCTCTTCTCACTTGGACCACTGCAATTCTCTTCTCTAAGGTGTCCCTAATTACCAATCTGATCGTCTTCAAAAAGTATTTAATGCCGCTGCTAGACTAATTGTTGGCGTATCCAAATTTGACCATATCTCCAGATCCTCTGCCTTGTACGGCCTGCATTGGCTTCCTGTTACTTCTTGTTTACAAAGCTCTTAAGGACTTTTTACACATAAAGACTAACACAACTTATCGCCCGCGCTCCCAAGACCATAACCTCCTCGCTGTTCCCAGAACCAAGCACACGACATTTGGTGATCACGCCTTTGCACACTCTGGACCTTTTCTCTGGAACAAACTTCCTCGTGAAATAAGACTAAGTCCAACCCTGACTTTTTATAAGTCAAAGTTAAAAACTTACTTTTTTAAATTAGCGTATAACTTGCCATAGTTTTATAATATGTTTTTTTTAATTGTATTATTTTTAGACGCATTTTTCTTATATTTTTACTGTAATCTTAATCTTACATTGTAAAGCGCTTAAGAATATTTATTAATTTTGCCGCTATAGAAATCTATCATCATCATCGTCATCATGATCACCACCAGCACCAACACCAGCACCAGCACCATCATCATCATCATCATCATCATCATCATCATCATCATCTTTGTCCTCGTCCTCGTCCTCGTCCCCGTCCTCGTCCTCGTCCCCGTCCTCGTCCCCGTCCTCGTCTTCGTCCCCGTCCTCGTCCTCGTCCTCATCCTCGGTTTGTACTCATGGTATTGTTTTCTTAGTTCTCCTTTTTTTAATTTTGTTTTGCCTTACTTTTGTGTTGAATACCTTGGAGTGTGTAAATGATTAAATTGGTTTTGGTTTGTTTAATGAGTTTGAATCTTGGAAGTTTAGTTTGTCCTAAGTCATGGCGTTTGTTTAGGTGACTGGTGTTGTGTGTTTGCACATTTCGTTTGACCTTCCGCGGTCGCCATTATTCTCCAAATCTTATTCAAGCATGAAAGGGACTTCTGTGAATTGTTTGCTATTCGCACCAGTCCCTTGCAGAGCGAGTGTAAGATCTGACTCTCTAATATAATCACTTTCACGTAACTAGCGTTCTCTAGCCCAGATCCTTAGTGCTCGCTACTTCCTTTCACGCTCATCCCTTCCATCCTTTAGGCCGCGTTCTGTTCTTTTTCTTTCGGTTTTTATTTCCCCCCTCTCACCCGATCCCCCATTTTCTTTTTCACATTTACGTCTCTTTGAACGCGGTCGCCATTTTTCTCCAAATCTTATACGAGCATGAAAGAGACTGCTGTGAATAGTTAGCTATAAACCAAGGCTGCATATCTCTGTCAACCTATTAGCTGGAGTATGGCCACCATCTTGCGCGACTCCGCCGTCGTTGTCGTCGTGCGTACGCGCCCACGAGCAATACCGCTACTGCATGATAACCATGAGAAAATCAATTCATGAGTTTCCTTTACTTTCCTATATAGGTATGGTGCTCCACTTGTCGACCCTCCTGGCCTCCGGAGTTCCG